>NW_022437933.1:1114-20024 GCF_009761245.1 Sapajus apella | reverse complement strand
TATATGGTATATTTTTAAAGGAAAACAACTATTTCATTACTTTATAGGAGTTTACTTATTTAAAAAACTAACCCAAATACCCACATTTTAAATTAAATTTCTAAACAAAGAATATGTAATTATTTAGAGGTCTAATTGCTAACATTAAACAGTATATTCTGCCTGCTCCTAAAGTTTATTTTATTTGGATGCCATTATGAACTTTGAAGGTGGACTTGGCCAGTTTTTTTTAATGTTAGTATTTAACGGTAGCACACAATTAAACGAGATGGCTTACTGTGTTTTATACTTGATAGTTGTGACACTCAAATTAGTCACTGCTTCCCAGTACATTTAAAAATGATCTGTTTTCGGGGGCTGTGCCTGAGATATATTTTGTGCCCCCACAACACAGCAGTGAGCATACTTCATGGCTTGCTGATGCTTACTGAATGCTACAACTGAGGACTGGGTGATTCTGTTTGATTGTATCTGTTCTTATTCAAAGAGGCTCGACAACATACTCAATGGAAGCATGATCCTTCAAATGCATTCATCTATCCTTTCAGTAATTTTTCACTCCCTCAGCCAAGAGCTTCTCCATCTGGGTTTCTGCAAGACCAATCTCAAACCCATAAAGCAGTGGGTAACACCAACCCCACTAAGCTCACACGCCCAGCTGTGAAAGCAAACTTCACTTCACGGCAAGTCTACTGTGCCACTACAGGCAGTGCAGCACGTTACTTTATAGATTAGCCTTTGGTGTTAGAGAGATCCAGCTGTGGGTGTGTGTCGTGAATAATTTGCTTAACTGAGACTCACATTCCTCATCTGTATAATGAATAGAACCAAACTAATCATGCCCCAAAGTGATTGTGATGCTTCAAGGAGGCAACATAGAGAAGTGACCGCATAGTATCGAAGACTCAAATGTATATCAGTTATCCTTTTCATTTTAATAATTTAAGCAGCTGTTATTAAGTACAGTCGTATGTGGCATAAAGACGTTTTGGTCGTTCCCCCTCAGAGAAACCCCATAGCCATTAGTAGTCACTTCTCTTTTTTCCCCAACCCCCACAACCCTGGCCCTAGGCAGCCACTAATCTACTTTCTGTTTCTCTAGATTTGCCTATTCTGGCAATTTCTATTTTAATTTAATTTTTATTTTAATTTCCAGGACACACGTGCAGGTTTGTTACATTGCTAAAACTTCTGCATGGTGGCTTGCTGCACCTGTCAACCCATCACCTAGCTATTAAGCCCCTTAGCTATTTATTCTGATGCTCTCCCTCCCACATCTGCTCCAGCAGGCCCCAGTGTGTGTTGTTCCCCTCTCTAACATTGTGCACATTCTAATACCACTCCCTTCCTAGTGACAAATCTAAGTGATAAGTAAGGGAAATTCTTTTGCTTTTGTCTGGAGAGCCTCCCTGGCTTCAGGTTCCTGATAGGTGTGAGGATCTGGGGTGTGGTGTGAGAAACAGATGGTTCCATGAAGAACTGTGATCATCCACTAAGGTCCCCAGAAACAGCCATATCTCTTAGATGGTGTGGGGTTGTGTACAGGAGGGTTAGGAGGTAAGTAGTAGTGAGTTAATATATAGTGATTGTGAATGTGTCGGTCAATGTGCGTGTTTCCCCCTGAAAATGTGGACTCACATGCACAGCATAGTGCAAGTGTCACTTTTTTTGAATTCCTGGCCTATAGTGATCCTCTCACCTCAGCCTCCTGAGTCATGTCATTCATCTAATAAAAAGGAAGGAAAAAACCCACAACAACCTACACTTCACATGAATCACCTCTTTCCTCTTTCCCCACAGCCGTACCTGAAGGCCAGTTTAATATCCTACTTCGTTATTGTGGGATGGCAAGGGCACAGAAAAGAATGAATCCAGATTTTGACCTCCTGAATGAAAGAGGCAAACACAAACCCAGAAATCGGTCCCAAAGTTGATGCTCTGTGTTACTCAACAGTGTCACTTCTTATTTTCCCATAAGCATCCTCATGGTTTTGGAGATATTGACCTATGGCTCAGCCACTGTACCGCTTCTGATTTTCTAACCTTGCCAAGGGAATAACAGATCTATGTGAAGTGCACAGCAGGATATCATCTTCATAATGTTTTCTTTTGTATAATTGCAGAGAACATCACGGGAGAGAATACACAGTACGCACCATGAAGTAACTCACTTCGTGAGGGACTAACTTGCTGCCTGAGTGTATGGAAACCTGATTCTGGGATCCTGCTGGGAAGGAGGATTGGGGGTCTCCTGAGAGAAAGTTACTTTAACAATATAGAACTCTGGCCAGAGAGGCTGTAGGAAGGTTTGTCAACCCGGAGAAAAGACAAGGGAGACATGTGTGAGGCAGCATGGCTTCAGCTGGAGGAGGAGGAATGGGTGAGTCACTCTTTCTAATGACTTGACCTGATTTTTATTTTTATTTTTTGTTAAAGAGTCTCACTCTGTCACTGAGGCTGGAGTGCAATGGCACGATCTTGGCTTCCTGCAACCTCTGCCTCCTGGGTTCAAGTGATTCTCCACCTTAGCCTCTCCAGTAGCTGGGACTACAGGTACACACTATCACGACCAGATAATTATTGTATTGTTAGTAGAGACTGGGTTTCACTATATTGGCAAGACTGGCCTCAAATGCCTGACCATGTGATCCATCCACCTCAGCCTCCCAAAGTGCTGGGATTACAGCTGTGAGCCACTGCGCCTGGCCTAAATCTATTTTCCTAACATTGCTGAAGTTAACTTTCCCCCATTATTCTTTCTGCTTAGTACACAGTGCCTTTGTGTACTAACCAGTCTTAAGGTGACTATTTCACAATAATAAGGTAGTCATAGCTACAAAGCCAAGGCTCTTTCCTTTCTTTCTGCCCCTCTCCTTTGCCTTCCTTCAGCACCAGGAGAATGGTCCAGCAGCAGCTCAGTCCATGCTTGTCAACAGCCCAGCTCCACACACTCCAGCCCCCATCCACATTCCCCAAAACTCCGTGTGAGATACCTCAGCAGCACCAATCCACTGACTGTCACTCTGTGTTCTCTTAGGTCCTGTTGAGGTCCTACGGGGTCTCAAAATCAAAAATCTGGAAGAGGAGGCGATGCCCTCTGACCTGGTAAGATGCATTTCTTCATCTTAAAGAGAAATGTTTTTTTCTGGGGCTTCTAGAATATCAAGTGAATATAAGTTTTGACTGCCATTGTGAATCAGGCCTTTGTTGCTCATGGACCCCAGTCACCATCACTGGAGTTTGGGAGTGTCATCCCAACTTATACGTGATACACTGGGAGGTTTTTAAATGACAGCATTGATTATCTGCTGTAATGCATTGATTGACCATGTCAGTCAAAACACGGCATCACTGACAAACTGTCAGACAGCAAGCACATTTCTCAGTAGCAACTTTTTCTCTTGAAAAACAATTTTGTATTTCTCAGCCAACAGGAACACTTGCTAAATATTCCAAGAAAACCCACTGCCTTTTCCACAGGCATCTTCGTACCTTATTTGGGGGCCAGTGACTTGATCACTGTTTGACACCTGGTTTTCTAATGCCGCCAAATGAATAAAAGTCCTGTGGAATCAGGACCCAGCATGATATCATGCTCATTGCTTTTTGTTTTTCTTTTTTTTTTCTCTCTTATTGTAGGAAAATTCGATTCCCAAACAAGAGCAATGTATGTATTCTTTTTTAAAAAAACAGCTTTATTGAGATGTAGTTGACATGCAAACAAGTTCACCCATTTAAAGTGGGTTATGCAATGTTCAATGTTTTACTGTATTTACAGGGTACTGCAAGCATTTTTACAATCTGATTTTAGAACCTCTTCATTCCCCCTCAAAGAAACCCTGTCAGTAGTCATTCCTCTGTTTTCTCCAACCCCCACACTCCTGGTTCTAGGCAGCCCTAATCCACTTCCTGTTTCTGTAGTACACTGCCTTTCTGTGTTAACCAGTTCTTAAGCTAACTATTTCACATTGATGAGGTGGCCCTAGCTAGAAAAGCCAAGGTTGTTTAATTCCTTTCTGCCCCTCCCTTTGCCTTTCTTCAACATCAAGGAGAATGGCCCAGCAGCAGCTCAGTCAAAAGTACTCTTCACTTGATATTCTAGAAGCCTGTCAACCACCATGCTTATCAACCGCCCAGCTCCATACTCTCCAGACCTTTCCACATTGCCCAAGCCTCCTTGTGGGATTCCTCAGCAGCACCAATGCACTGACTGTCACTCTCTGTCCTCCTAGCTCTGGTTCAAAACCTGGGGATGTGTACACATGAAAAACTGAAGGAAGAGATGTCATCAAACACAGTAACCTGCATTTCTTTGTCTGGAAGAAAAACAGTTTTTTTCCAAAGGCTTCTAGAGTATTAAGTGAATATCAGTTTTGACCGACATTGTGAATCACGCCTCATTTGTTCACGGACTCTAGTGACCAGTCCCTAAAGTTTGGAAGTGTCTTCCCAACTAATACGTAATACACTGGGAGGTTTTTAAATGACAGCATCTATTATTGGCTGTAATGCAGAGGCACTGTCCTCAACATGTTTTCCTCTTTGGATTAAGCATTGTGTGTTTGCCCATTAAATCAACTTTAAAGGTGAATTCTGTGAATAAAGATCTTATTTTTCCATAAGCATCCTCATGGTTTTGGGGATGTTGACCTATGGCTCAGCCACTGTACCACTTCTGGTTTTCTACCCTTGCCAAGGGAATAACAGCTCTATGTGAAGGGCACCGCAGAATATTATCCTCATAATGTTTTCTTTTGTATAATTGCAGAGAACGTCCCAGGAAAGGTTGATCAGTAAGTACCCTGAATTATCTCACATCATGAGGGACCAACTTGCTTCTGAGTGTATAGAAACCTGATTCTGGGATCCCGCTGGGAAGGAGAATTGGGGGTCTCCTGAGAGAAAGTGATTTGGTCAATATAGAACTCCAGCCAGAGGGGCTGTAGGAAGGTATATCAACTCAGAACAAAGACCAGGGAATCGTGTGTAAGGCAGCATGGCTTCAGCTGGAGGAAGAGGCATGGGTCAGTCACTCTTTCTAATGACTTGTCCTGATGTTTTTGTTTCTAAAGGCTGAATTCTTGGAGCGAATTCGTACTCAATGAAGACAACACCCAAGGTAGGGAACTACTTTCCAGGTAGGACCTGATAGGAAAGGGTTTCTAAGAGCCTTCAGGTTATCCCGCTGCTTGAGGGGGTATGAAATCGGGAAGAAAATGAAAATGTGTGTGAGGTTTGGTTTGTTCTTTTCAAAGCGTGTTGTCATAAAGGTAAGAACAGTCTCTGTGGGCTGTAGGGTCCTGTGTTCATTAGAGATGACCCTTGCAGTACGCCTGATCTTTTGTGACCAGTGAAACATCAAAACCTTTGGTTTGGATTAAACAGCACTCCTTGGGATTGTGCACAAGGGATGTCCAAAAGGATTGGGTGTCATCAGTAATGAAAGGAATCTATGGGACACAGCTCTCTCACAGGCATTTACTTGAACTTGGAGAAAATGTTCTGCTGTGTGCCAAGGGGAAATTGATAATCACCCTCTGAATTTTTAAGACTTGTTATAGCATGTTCATGTTTCTATCCTCACTGTGGGTTCAAAGGAACCTCCCAGGGGTGGATGGCAGAGTGACTATTCACTCTGGCTCACTGGTACATCTCCAGTCTCCTGGGAAGGCAGGGGAGAAGTCTGACCTTGAGCACATTTATAGCCTCCACTTCCTGCCCCTACCACAGTTTCTGAGATGAGGCTTCTTTCTCTCCTGTTCTCTAATTTTAGAGGAAACCAAGAGTTCCTTCCTACAGAAGATGGCATTACACTATTTCCTGTCTTCAAAAATTAGGCTTCTGTTCTCTAATTTGATATTTATAAGTTAACTTCTGGACCTTTTATTCACAGATTGCTAAAAATTATACAGGAAACTCCACACGATAAAATGTGTTGATAACACATAATTCTGTCCATGCTATGGATGACATTTTTATCTTTTATATACTAAGATATAAAACTAAGTGGCACCCTGTATCCAGTCTGGGGCACTTCATTAAACCCAGAACTGAGTTTGATGCTGTCTATCATTTGCTTTTCTTCATGAGAACCCTGAACACATAACCATTGCCAGCACCCTATTTTGAGACCCTCAACATCAAGGGTCCAGAAGAGAACATCTGAGAGTGTGAGATGACACTCCCTCCCTTCACTCCTTGAAGCTACAAGTGAAGGCATCCCTGGTTCATCCCTGAAGTTTCTCTGCCTCGTTTATGTTGACTTCCTCCTTAAGGGAACTGCTCTGACTGTTAATGATTTGTTTAGACCTCTCCAGGTTTGGACTGTTATACATAGAATAAGTCGATATGTATTTCTTGGTGTCTGGCTTTTTTGCTCATGTTATTATTTTAAAATTCATTCATGTTCTAAAGGGCATTTTCTTATATGTCTGGTGCTCACCTGGAAGTGTGATTCTTATTTCAGTAAAAAGTAGAATAGACAGGTTGTCTTTTCTTTCATTTAGCAGCTTAATAACGATGATTGGGTTGTCTGCCATCTTCCCAAGGTGAACAATTATTATTTTCAGAGTGAGCTCAAATTATGTTACTGTGTGTGACACCTCTGATCTCACTGTAGTTCTACTTTACGGATGGCAACAATGACCCACCACACCTCTTCTGGTGGCCCTAAGGATGCTCCTGAGAGAACCCAGTACACCTGGATGACTTTCTGCTCTCTGTTGACAATCTGCCCTGGGCACATCTTTCCCCTGCCTGATGCCTGAAGCTGGCCATTAACCCGAGTGGACTGGTTCCTTGACGTGGGAAGCAGGATTTAGAGGTCACACTTGGGGTGCTACTCACACAGCCCTTTTTAGTCAGACACTCCAAACACACCCAAAATGGTGACAAGACCCTGAGAGGGTGATAGGGGCTTGCTTCCAAATTCTCCCTGGAGGTTGAGGCTGTAATTTCTTACTAGCACCTGGCGAGACCCATCCCCAAAAAAGACAACACCAGGGAGGCTGGGAGGGAGACACCTGCAGTTGTGGCTGTAGTCAGATTGGTTGCTGACTCTGGGGTAAGCTGCCCTTTCTCGGCATTGGGGACACCTGAGGATGCCTGCCTGCTCTTATCCTGTGGTTACACCAGGAGGCTAGAGTTACAACAACCCTATAGTGTAGAGAATTCCTGTCCCCTTCCACGCCACATCACTCCTTAGAGAAGCAAACACCCCTCCTCCTCCCTGGGAGGATCCATCTCCAGGAAAACAACTACCTTCCTGCCTCAGGCCCATCCCTCCTTGGTTTTGTGGCTCTGGGAAAGTCACTTGGCCCCTCTACATTTCAGTGCCCTCAACTGTAAAATAAGGGTTACAGCCTGGCTCTGCACACCCCACAGGGCTCATATGAGGGTCACGAGAGATGGCATGTTTTAAGGCATCTTGCCCATATAAAGGCTGGAAACTGACCTTCCAAACCCCATGAATTGTAGCCATCCAAGCTTCCTCTCTGGAGGCAGCCACTGCTATCTGTCTGCCTCATTCTTTTAGATAGCTCATATCTGAACACTTTTGTAGCACTTCTAAAGTCATTCTTCTTTGGGCTTAGTTTGGATCTACTTAGAGTAAGCTTCATAACATAATGCTAACAGGCGGCCCCATATACATCTCCACATCACACAGCAGGGAACTGAACACAGAGGGGTTAAGTCTCTTTCCCAGGGTTACACAAATTCTAGCTGCCATCTGAGCCCAGGCCATCAGGCACATGCCCGTTGCCCTCGGTCATTGAGCTCAGCTGCCTTCTTGAATTGCCTCCTCTCATTAGAGTAACATCCCCAATGCAATTGGCCTGTTGTGTATTGTAAGTGCCCACCACACAGCAGGACCCCTCCTCCTAAGCCCAACTTTGACTCAGTCTCCCTTAGGCAGCTGGTGAACACAAGCATAACCTGGGAAACATGAGCACTGGCCCATGGTCTCCTGCCAGGAGCATATCAACAGTGGTCTCTACTTTGAATGTGGTTTTCTCATGCTCATGGCTCACGGATACAACAAGAGATCATGAAAGATTCAAATACAGGATATGCCAGAAAAGTGATCTGGGTACAAGGAAACCTCCTGCCCATCCCCAGGAGCATCTAAATCAGCCTCTGGCCAACAGCAGGTGAAACCTCAGTCATCACCCCCTACCAGCTTCTCCACTGAAGGTGCTGTGGACTTGAAGCCATCAGGAGATTTGGAGTCATTGTGGTTTATACAGCAGGGCCTGAGTCTTGGTGAGGAAGGGTAGAAGCAGGAAGCTGCCCACTCAGAGCTGGGTCAGCCTCTGACCCTTCTCAGCCAGACCTGAGTCCAGGCTACTCGGGCAGCTGTTCTAGTCAATAGGCACTGAGACCCTGGCAGCTCGTTGGCTTCACTCCCTGAGCTGTCCAAGCACCAGCCCCACAGGCCACTTCTTCACTTAATGAATCTTAACTGCCCAGAAGCCTGGTTTGGTCAGTTGAAGATGAATCTGATTCTAAGTCCAACTGTCAGGGGCAGTTGGCTGGGAGTGTCCTGCATTCTGAGTCGGTTGGGAGTCAAGGAGGCTACTGGTCATTCAGAGAGGTCGCCCGACCACAGGGAAGTCTCCCCACAAGGCAGCTACAGGGTCAAGTGAGGGCAAGACGGAAATAAATTTGGACCCCAAGCCCTCAGCAGGGCTTCATTTGTGGGAAAGTCTTGTATTTTGGGTGAAATGTCAAGCTGGGAGTTAATTCAGGGTTTGGGCCCTTTTCTTGGGCCAGGCACCTCCAGGGCATCAGTGTCTCCCTGCAGCAGCGTTGGGGTGTAAGAGGATTTGGAAAGGATGAGGCTCCTCACTTTGGAGTCCAGGGCATGGACTCCTGGTCTCAGGCATTCAGGGATCTTCATCCCCAGGGAACTAACTAAATTCCCTGCCTTAGCTTGATTACTCATCAGTATTGTTACTCTGAGTAAATCACTGAATCTCTCTAAATTTCAGTTCCCCAAACCATAAAACAGAAGTCAGCTCCCGCTCTTCCCATCCCAAGTCACAAGAGATAACAGATTTTTTCCCCTGAGCTGTAAAGCATCATGCCCATGCCAATGTGGAAAGGTGGAGCTTTGTCCTGCCTTGACCTGTCACCTTCCATGTCCCCTCTCTGGAGGTCACCAGTGCCGTGTGTCTTCCTTATTCTTCCAGATGTGTAACAGTTGAACACCTATGTAGTACAGCACTTATGAAGTACCCATCATCTTTCTTAAGACTGTGTCTGTATTTATATTTAGCTTCGTAACATCGCAGTAATAAGCAGGCCCTACTAACAGGTTCACATCCCAGAACAGGAAGCTGAGGACAGAGGAGCTTAGTGGTAGTCCCAGGAACATGTGGCTTAGATTTCAGGCTAGGCACAGGCACCATGCTCTGGTCACTGTGCTGTGCTGACTTTCTACATTGTCTCATCTAAAGAAAGCAACTATTCCCATGCAACTCATCTGTGGGATATTTTATGCACATCACACTATGGGATCCCATTTTCTAATCCTGACTTGATTCACGTGGGTCCACTAGGTAGCTAGTGATAAAGAGATCCAAAATTTAACCTGGGAATACATTATTAATACTTTTGCCAGGAAGATGTCAACACCCCTCACTCTTATAAACACATTTCCCAGTGCCTTCATAAAGGAATATGAAAAGAAAAAGATAATAGATTGAAATAAAGCATGTACCTGGGGGTAAATCCTTGGGGAATAAAGTGGATCCTCAGGCACTGGTATGGGAGGGGCCCTGGTGCTTTATCTTTCTCTGGCTCTGGCCCTCATTCTGGTTTTCTCCAGGTCTCTCCCCCTGGCATAGGAATCTCTCATCAATGCAAGTTGCACTGTCTTTATTTTCTTGGGCAGGACCCAAGGGAATTGCAAAGAGAAAGAGAAAGACATTGCAGCCAGAGCCCGGAAGGTGGGTCTAGACCAGGCTGAGAGACAGGCAGTTGCCTGTTTGATGGGCAGGCCATAGTCCCCTCTCCGCCACCCCCTCCCCAGCCCTAATGTGTGCCCAGAGTTTTGAGCAGCACATGCCTGTTGAGGGGAGGTTTTGAGACTCTAGTTGCGAAGGAAGCATTTCCACACAGCAGAAAGGAAGGCTTAGATGTGCCTGAGAACCCTGCTGTGTGCTGGCTCTGTGGCATGCGCCCCCTCTTCCAACCTCCCAGTTTCCAGTAGGTGGGGAGCAGGTCAGAGGGACTGCTCCCCAGAGGGAGGGAGCCCCTCAGAGGAACTGCAATGTCTGGGACATCAAGGAGGGGAGGGGATGTCTACATATAGGCTCACTGCCCACAGGGACCTCTCAAGGGGTTTGTGTGGACCAAGAAAATGCAAAACCCATACACACAGCTTTCTCATTATGTACGTCCATCTAAGCAGATCTTGGAGAAATGCACGTGCATGGTATCCTTAAAATGATCTTCCTTAATACATTCCTTTAAGGGGAGTCTGTTCCAGTTGGAGAAGTTGTGCTCTCTGTAGAGGCTCTAAACTCCTCTGGCTGCAACCTGAAGGCAGATAGGGAGGAGGATGCATGTGGGTTGGGGGTGCAGCAGCGCCCCTACCTGCATGGAAGCTTGTCCTACCTCTGCACAAGGTGGACTCCCAGTGATTGTTTTTGGAAGGTGAAGGTTTCTGTTGCCATCAGAAACAGATGGACAAAGGATAAGAGTATCAGTGTAGCCAGACGCAGGGGCTTACACGTGTAATCCCAGCACTTTGGGAGGCTGAGGTGGGCAGATCACAAGGTCAGGAGTTCGAGACCAGCCTGGCCAACATGACGAAACCCTGTCTCTACTAAACATACAAAAAATTAGCTGGGTGTGGTGGCACGTGCCTGTAATTCCTGTTACTCGGGAGGCTGAAACAGCAGAATCGCTGGAACCCAGGAGGCAAAGGTTGCAGTGAGCAGAGATCATACCATTGCACTCCAGATCATACCATTGCACTCCAGCTTGGGTGACAGGGCAAGACTCCATCTCAAAGAAAAAATAAATAGGTGGAAAATAAACAGTTCCGTTTACCAAGAACATGCTTTGTAGAAGAAAATGTCATAATGACTGTAGACCAGGGAGGCATCCTCAAACCCAGCTCTAAGATAGCAGTTGAGGCGCAGTGGGGAAGTTGCCAGCTTTGCAGCCAGGCAACTCTGAGATCTGCCCCTCCCTTACTGTGTGACCTCGGGTGGTTTACTTAATGTCTCCAGGCCCCTAATCTTCCTCATCTATAAATGGACGTAGTAATACCAAGCTTATAAAGTCATGGGGAAGATAAAAATGTGAAACTTTATGTAAAGAACTTAGCGTAGTACTTGGAATGTTAATAGAATGGAAGAAATGATCGTTATTATCATTAGTCACACCACTTTTTATTTATTTATTATTCATTTATTTTTTGAGAGGGAGTCTTGCTCTGTCACCCAGGCTGGAGCATAGTTGCTCAATCTCGGCTCACTGCAACCTCCACATCTTGGGTTCAAGCAATTCCCTGCCTCAGCCTCCCAAGTAGCTGGCACTGTAGGCAGGAACCACCACACCTGACTAATTTTTTTTGTATTTTTAGTAGAGATGGGGTTTCACCATGTTGGCCAGGCCGGTCTTGAACTCCTGACCTCAAGTGATCCTCCCACCTCAGCCTCACAAGGTGGTGGGATTACAGGTGTGAGCCACTTGCCCAGACCATTTTTTAAAAACAATTTCAAGCCAGGTGTGGCAGCTCATACTTGTAATCCCAGCACTGTGGGAGGCCTAGGTGGGCAGATCACTTGAAGTCAGGAGTTCGAGACCAGCCTGGACAACATGGTAAAACCCCATCTAAAACAGAAACAGAAAAGGTCTGGTGGTGTGCACCTGTGATTCCAGCTACTAGGGGGGCAGATGGGGCAGGGTCACTTGAGCCATGATTGCAACACTGCACCCCAGCCTGGGTGACAGAGTGAGACCCTGTCTCAAAACACACACACACACACACACACACACACACCCCAAAATTTTTCCACCTATGTAATTTTATTTGATGAAAGTTATATATGGCTGGGCATGATGGTTCACACCTATAATACCAGCACTTTGGTAGGCCGAGGCGGGTGGATCACCTAAGGTCAAGAGATCGAGGCCAACATGGCCAACATGGTGAAACTCCATCTCTACTTAAAGAAAAGCAAAAAAAATTAGCCAGGCCTGCTGGTGCACTCCTGTAGTCCCAGATACCAGGGAAGCTAAGGCAGGAGAATAGCTAGAGCCCAAGAGGTGGGCATTGCAGTGAGCCGAGATCTTGCCACTGTACTCCAGCCTGGGCCACAGAGTGAGACTCCATCTCAAAAAAATAAACAAATTTGTCAGGTGTGGTGGCTCACGCCTGTAATCCCAACACTTTGTGAGGCCAAGGTGGGTGGGTCAACTGAGATCGAGCTTTCAAGACCAGCATGACAAACATGGAGAAAACCTGTCTCTACTAAAAGTTCAAAAATTAGCTGGACATGGTGACATGTGCCTGTAATCCCAGCTACTTGGGAGGCTAAGGGCAGAATGGCTTGAATGAGGGAGGCAGAGGTTGCGGCGAGCCTGGATCACACCACTTCACTCCTGCCTTGGCAGAAAGAGTGAAACTCCATCTCAAAATAAAATAAAATAAAATTAAGGTTTTGTGAGTGTGCATGTGTGTGTGTGTGTGTGTGTGTGTATATATATATATATATATAGAATCATTACTATATGATTATATGGAATATATGTCTAGAATATGTATATTGGATCTTTTTATATGATTTATTTTGATATATATAGAATCATCAGTATATGATTACATATGGAATGTAGGTATGGAATCTTTTGCGACTGACTTTTTTCATTCAGCATGATACCCTTGAGGTTCATCTGAATTGCTGCTAATTAGCCCAATGATCGTTGGGATTGGTTGGTTTTTGGCTATTGTGAACAAAGCTGCTATGAACACAGGTTTTTTGTTTGTTTGTTTGTTTGTTTGAGATTAAGTCTTGCTCTGTCACCCAGGACGGAGTGCAGTGGCACAATCTCAGCTCACTGCAACCTCCACTCCCGGGTTCAAGCAATTCTCCTGTCCCAGCCCCCCAAGTATCTGGGATTACAGGTGGTCACCACCATATTTGGCTAATCTTTGCATTTTTAGTTGAGCGGGGTTTCACCATGTTGGTCAGGCTGGTCTCGAACTCCTGATCTTGTGATCCACCTGCCTCAGCCTCCAAAAGTCCTGGGATTAGAGGCGTGAGCCACTGCACCCGGCCTGTTTTTGTTTTTTAAATGTGAACGTAATTTTACATTTTTCTGGAATAAATGCCCAAGCTGGATTGTACGTTAAGTACATGTTGAGTTTTATAAGAAACTACTAAAGGTATCAGGGATCAATCCAAGATGGCATTTTAGGAACAACTCAGGAATGCAGCTCCCAGTGAAAGCACAGAGGGTGAGTGGGCGCCGCATTTTTATTGCCCACAGACTAGGAAATTCCCAGGTGGAGGAGCTCCACGGATCGCCAGCATGGCTGTTTCGGCCAGCGCGGCTGTGCCAGCCCGCGCCGCTGCTTTGCGCCCTACGGCTACTTTGTCGGCGCCCCGGAGCAGCGGTTCTCCGTACAAAATGCGCCGGTCCAGGTGCCCTTTTGGCTGGCTATTGGAGCCACAGGAAGTCGCCCATTCGTCTGATTAAAGAGGGGACTGAGGAGGGAACCAGGACAGTAGATTCCAGGGCAAAAAAAAGCGCCACGAATCTCAGTGCCACTGTTTAAGCCACCGCAGTGACTTGCCGCAGGGGAAAACACACAGACCCCCAGGCGCCTCTTCAACAGGCGACTGGAGCACCAACTGAAAAAAAAAAAAAAGGCTCTGAGGCAGGGAGCCAGGCGATCAGGCTCGACTGGTCCCACCCCCACAAAAAACAGCAATCAGAAACTCTGGATTGAGAGTTTCACAGCAAGCGCAGCTGAACCCAGGATGGTCCAGAACTGTGGGGGAGGGTCGTCCGCCATTACGAGGGCAGCCCACCAGTACGGAGGTAGTCAGCCAATGCTGAGGCAGCCCGCCCTTGCCAAGGCAACCCGCCATTACTGAGGCAGCCCACCATTACTGAGGCAGCCCACCATTGTCAAGGCAACCTGCCACTGCAGAGAGACTCCGCCTTAAAAGAGGTGGGCCACCAATTCCAAGGCAGTTCTAACTACAACCATATAAACAGGACTACAGGAAGTTCACTAGGCAGCTGGGTGGAGACCACAGCAGCTCAGCAAAGCCTCTATAGGCAGACAGTGACTAGGCTGCCTCCTTGCTGGGCAGGGCAGGTCTGAAGGAAAAAAAAAGAAGGCAGCAGCATACTGGAAACTCATAAAACCTTAAATCCCTGGGACAGAGTACCTGGGAACAAAAAGCGGTCTATGAGTTCTGCTGAAGCAGACCTAAACGTACCTGCACAGCAGCTCTGAATCAACAGCGGAGCTCACAGCTCAGCATTTGAGCTCCTATAAAAAAGAGACCATCTCCTCAAGCAGCTCCCTGACCCTTGTATATCCAAAAGGCACCTCATAAAGGAGAGATCAGACTGACACTTGGCGGGTATCCTCAAGGAGCAAAGATAGCAGAAGAAGAAAACTGGTAACAACCCTTACTGTTCTGCAGCTGCTGCAGGTGATCCCCAGGCAAGCAGGGCCTGGAGTGGACCTCAGCAGACCTGCAGCAGATTGGCCAGACTGCCAGAAGGAAAACCAAGAAACAGAAATAACCTCATCATCAACAAACAGAACGTCGACTCAGAGACCCAATCTGAAATCCAGCAACTACAAAGACGACAGGTGGATAAATCCATAAAGATGGGAAGAAACCAGTGCAAAAAGGATGAAAACACCCGAAACCAGAACACCTCTCCTCCTACAAGGGATCACAACTCCTCCCCAGCAAGGGAACAAGGTTGGATGGAGAACGAGTGTGATGAAATGACAGAATCAGACTTCAGAAGGTGGGTAGTAAGAAACTTCTGTCAACTTAAAGAACATGTTCTAAAACAACGCAAAGAAACTAAGAACCTTGAAAAAAGATTTGACGAGAATGGACAAAATAGAAAGGAATATAAGTGAATTGATGGAGCTGAAAAACACAACACGAGAACTTCGCGAAACATGCACAAGTAACAGTAGCCGAACTGACCAAGCAGAAGAAAGGATATCAGAGGTCGAAGATCAACTCAATGAAATAAAACAGGACGGCAAGAATGGAGAAAAAAAGGTGAAAAGGAATGAACAAAGTCTCCAAGAAATGTGGGACTATGTGAAAAGACCTAATCTACGTTTGATAGGCAAACCTGAATGCGACAAAGGGAATGAATCCAAGCTGGAAAATACTCTTCAGGATATCATCCAGGAAAACTTTCCCAACCTAGCAAGGCAGGCAGATATTCAAGTCCAGGAAAAACAGGGAACACCACAAAGATATTCATCAAGAAGAGCAACCCCAAGGCACATAATCGTCAGATTCACCAGGGTTGAAATGAAAGAGGAAATGATAAGGGCAGCCAGAGAGAAAGGTCGGGTTACCTACAAAGGGAAGCCCATCAGACTCACAGCAGATCTCTCAGCAGAAACCCTACAAGCCAGAAGAGAGTGGGGGCCAATATTCAACATCCTTAAAGAAAAGAACTTAGAGCCCAGAATCTCCTATCCAGCCAAACTAAGCTTCATAACTGAAGGAAAAATAAAATCCTTTGTGAACATGGAAGTACTCAGAGATTTCGTCACCACCATGCCAGCTTGAAAAGAGCTCCTGAAAGAGGCTATACACATATAAAGGAACAACCAGTACCAACCACTCCAAAAACATGCCAAAATGTAAAGAGAATCAACACAATGAAGAATCTGCATCAACTAACGGGCGAAACAGCCAGCTAGCCCCAAAACGGCAGTATCAAATTCACACGTAACAATATTAACCCTAAATGTAAATGGACTAAATGCCCCAATCAAAAGACACAGACTGGCAAATTGGATAAAAAGCCAAAACCCATTGGTGTACTGTATCCAGGATACCCATCTCACATGCAAAGATACACAAAGGCTCAAAATAAAGGGATGGAGAAAGATTTACCAAGCAAATGGAGAAAAAAAAAAAAAACAGGAGTTGCAATTCTCATCTCTGATAAATTAGACTTTAAAGCAACAAAGGTCAAAAGAGACAAAGAAGGACATTACATAATGGTAAAAATATCAATGCAACAAGAAGAGCTAACGATCCTAAATATATATGCACCCAATACAGGAGCACCCAGATACATAAGGCAAGTTCTTAATGATGACTTACAAACAGACTTAGACTCCCACACAATTATAGTGGGAGACTTTAACACCCCATTGTCAATATTAGACAGATCAACCAGACAGAAAATTAACAAGGATATCCAGGACTTGAACTCAGACCTGGACCAAGCAAACCTAATAGACATTTACAGAACTCTCCACCCCAAATCCACAGAATATACATTCTTCTCAACACCACATCACACCTACTATAAAATTGACCACATAATTGGGAGTAAATCACTCCTCAGCAAATGCAAAAGAATGAAAATCTTAACAAACAGCCTCTCATACCACAGTGCAATCAAGTCAGAACCCAGAATTCAAAAACTAACCCAGAACCACACAGCTTAATGGAAACTGAACAACTTGCTCTTGAATGTTGACTGGATAAACAATGAAATGAACACAGAAATAAAGATGTTCTTCGAAACCAACGAGAATGAAGACACAACATACCAGAATCTCTGGGACACATTTAAAGCAGTCTTTAGAGGAATATATACAGCAATAAGTGCCCACATGAGAAGCAAGGAGAGATCAAAAATTGACACCCTATCATCAAAACTGAAAGAGCTAGAGGAGCAAGATCAAAAAAACTCAAAGTCTAGCAGAAGACAAGAAATAGCTAAGATCAGAGCAGAACTGAAGGAGATAATGACACATAAAACCCTTCAAAAAATCAATAAATCCAGGAGCTGGTTTTTTGAAAAGATCAACAAAATAGACAGGCCACTAGCCAGATTAATGAAAAAGAAAAGAGAGAATAACTGAATTGATGCAATAAAAAATGATAAAGGGGATATCACCACAGCTTCCACAGAAATTCAAACCATCATCAGAGATTATTACAAACAACTTTATGCACATAAACTAGTAAACCTGGAAGAAATGGATAAATAACTGGATACTTACCTCCTCCCAAGCCTGAACCAGGAAGAAGCTGAAACCCTGGACAGACCCATAACAAGGTCTGAAGTTCAGGCAGCAATTAAGAGCTTACCACCCAAAAAAAGCCCAGGTCCAGACGGGTGCACAGACGAATTCTACCAGACATACAAAGAGGAGCTGGTACCATTCCTTCTGAAACTATTCCAAACAATACAAAAAGAGGAAATTCTTCCCAAATCATTTTATGAGACCAACATCATCCTGATTCCAAAACCCGGCAGAGACTCAACAAGAAAAGAAAACTTCAGGCCAATATCCGTGATGAACATAGATGCAAAAATCTTCAATAAAATACTGACAAGCCGATTGCAACAGCACATCAAAAAGCTTATCCACCATGATCAAGTAGGCTTCCTCCCGGGAATGCAAGGCTGGTTCAATATACGCAAGTCTATAAACGTAATTCACCACATAAACAGAACCAAAGACAAAAACCACATGATTATCTCAATTCATGCAAAGAAGGCGTTTGACAAAATTCAACAGCCCTTTATGCTAAAAACCCTCAATAAGCTACATATTGACGGAACATATCTCAAAATAATAAAAGCTATTTATGACAAACCAACAGCCAATATCATACTGAATGGGCAGAAACTGGAAACATTCCCCGTGAAATGTGGCACTAGACAAGGATGCCCTCTCTCACCATTCCTATTCAATATAGTACTAGAAGTTCTAGCCAGAGCAATCAGGCAAGAAAAAGAAATAAAGGATACTCAAATAGGAAAGGAGGAAGTCAAATTGTCTCTAGTTGCAGATGACATGATTGTATATCTAGAAGTCCCCATCGTCTCAGACCAAAATCTCCTCAAACTGATAAGCAACTTCAGCAAAGTCTCAGGATACAAAATCAATGTGCAAAAATCACATGCATGCCTATACACCAATAACAGACTTAAAGAGAGCCAAATCAAGAACAAACTTCCATTCACACTTGCCACAAAGAGAATAAAATACATAGGAATGCAACTAACAAGGAACATAAAGGACCTCGTCAAGGAGAACTACAAGCCACTGCTCAATGAAATAAGAGAGGACACAAACAGATAGAGAAACTTCCCATGTTCATGGTTAGGAAGAATCAATATCGTGAAAATGGCCATACTGCCCAAAGTAATTTACAGATTCAATGCTGTCCCCATCAAGCTACCAATGACCTTTTTCACAGAACTGGAAAAAACCACATTAAACTTCATATGGAACCAAAAGAGAGCCCGCATAGCCAAGTCAATTCTAAGCAAAAAGAACAAAGCGGGAGGCATCACACTACTGGACTTCAAACTATACTACAAGGCTACAGTAATCAAAACAGCATGGTACTGGTACCAAAACAGATAAAGACCAATGGAACAGAACAGAGGTCTCAGAGGCAACGCAACATATCTACAACCACCTGATCTTTGACAAACCAGACAAAAACAAGCAATGGGGAAAGGATTCCCTGTTTAATAAATGGTGTTGGGAAAACTGGCTAGCCATGTGCAGAAAGCAGAAACTGGACCCCTTCCTGACACCTTACACTAAAATTAACTCCAGATGGATTAAAGACTTAAACATAAGACCAAATACCATAAAAACCCAAGAAGAAAATCTAGGCAAAACCATTCAGGA
>NW_022437933.1:0-1014 GCF_009761245.1 Sapajus apella | reverse complement strand
AGCATGGTACTGGTACCAAAACAGATATAGACCAATGGAACAGAACAGAGGTCTCGGACACAATGCAACATATCTACAACCACCTGATCTTTGACAAACCAGACAAAAACAAGCAATGGGGAAAGGATTCCCTGTTTAATAAATGGTGTTGGGAAAACTGGCTAGCCATGTGCAGAAAGCAGAAACTGGACCCCTTCCTGGCACCTTACACTAAAATTAACTCCAGATGGATTAAAGACTTAAACATAAGACCTAACACCATAAAAACCCTAGAAGAAAATCTAGGCAAAACCATTCAGGACATAGGTGTAGGCAAAGACTTCATGACCAAAACACCAAAAGCATTGACAACAAAAGCCAAAATAGACAAATGAGACCTAATCAAACTCCACAGCTTCTGCACAGCAAAAGAAACAGTCATTGGGGCGAATCGGCAACCAACAGAATGGGAAAAGATTTTTGCAGTCTACCCATCTGACAAAGGGCTGATATCCAGAATTTAGAAAGAACTAAAACAGACTTACAAGAAAAAAACTAACAAGCCCATTCAAAAGTGGACAAAGGATATGAGCAGATACTTTACAAAAGAAGACATACATGAGGCCAACAAACATACGAAAAAATGCTCATTATCATTGGTCATCAGATAAATGCAAATCAAAACTACATTGAGATACCATCTCACGCCAGTTAGAATGGTGATCATTAAAAAATCTGGAGACAACAGATGCTGGAGAGGATGTGGAGAAACAGGAACACTTTTACCCTGTTGGTGGAGTGTAAATTAGTTCAACCATTGTGGAAGACAGTGTGGCGATTCCTCAAGGACATAGAAATAGAAATTCCATTTGACCCAGCAATCCCATTACTGGGTATATATCCAAAGGATTATAAATTGTTCTACTATAAGGACACATGCACACGAATGTTCATTCCAGCCCTGTTTACAATAGCAAAGACCTGGAACCAACCCAAATGCCCATCGATGATAGACTGGACAGGGAAAATGTGGCA
>NW_022437932.1:0-21827 GCF_009761245.1 Sapajus apella | reverse complement strand
ACGGGGTTTCACCATGTTGACCAGGATGGTCTCGATCTCTTGACCTCGTGATTCACCCGCCTCGGCCTCCCAAAGTGCTAGGATTACAGGCGTGAACCACCGCGCCCAGGCCCTAGTCCCTTTTTATTAAAAAAAAAAAAAAAAAAAAAAAAAAAGGAAGGGTCGGGCGCGGTGGCTCACGCCTATAATCCCAGCACTTTGGGAGGCCGAGGCCGAGGCCGGGGCGGGGGAGTGGGGGGGACCACCAGGTCAAGAGATCGAGACCATCCTGGTCAACATGGTGAAACCCCGTCTCTATTAAAAATACAAAAATTAGCTGGGCATGGTGGCGTGTGCCTGTGATCCCAGCTACTCAGGAGGCTGAGGCAGGAGAATTGCCTGAACCCAGGAGGCGGAGGTTGCGGTGAGCCGAGATCGCACCATTGCACTCCAGCCTGGGTAAGGAGAGCGAAACTCCGTCTCAAAACATAAAAATGGAAGAAGAGAAACACTATAAATGCCTTGCGGATCAGAAGTCTTTTGTCCTATTATTCACTGAACAATACCAGCTTCTCAGAGTACCTGATACATAGCACGTGCTTAGCAAATATCTGCTTAATTGAACTTACTGCATTTCTAGATGCTATAAGCTTGAGACTAGCAGAAAGTGATGCAGAATTCAGAATGGGTGGTATGGCAAATGCTTTATTAAAGAATATGCATGGCTGAGCGTGGTGGCTTATGCCTGTAATCCCAGTGCTTTGGGAGGCCGAGGTGGGCGGATCACCTGAGGTCGGGAGTTCGAGACCAGCCTGGCCAAAACGGAGAAACCCCGTCTATAGTAAAAATACAAAATTAGTTGGGTGTGGTGCCACATCCTGTAATCTCAGCTACTCGGGAGGCTGAGGCAGGAGAATCCCTTGAACCCAGAAGGCGGAGGCTGCGGTGAGCCAAGATCATGCCATTGCACTCCAGCCTGGGCAACAAGAGCAAAACTCCATCTCACAAAAAAAAAAAAAAAAAGAATATGTATGTATTCCATAAGCAGTTGAACCTCTTCTTCCTGCTGCCCTGATAGTTGATCTGGCTCTGAGAAATTCAGGTTTTCTTCCCTCCTGGTGAGATTATGCTAATCAGGGAACATTGGCCAAATTCTTTCCATGATTTTCTTCTCTCAGGCTGTCTTTCCCTTCCCTTTTGTAGACGTAGCCTGTAGTAAAAAAAGAAAGATAAATTCATAGGATCAAGAATTCTTACTGTTTACACTCTTTCTAACAACGTTAAATCTCTGATAGTAGCACCCACTAGACTTTGCTTTTTTATATGGATAGATTTATTCCCATCTCTCTGTAGCTTGTTTTAATTCCAAGCAGATCCGAGAGCAAAAAAGAGTGTATCTGCCCTCCCTCCAGGCTTTTCTGGTCCCATTTTGTCTGTGAAACTAAGAGGCTGTAGCTGCTATTAGAAGAGGGAAGGAGTAAGGATGAGCTTTTGAAAAAAAAAAAAAAAACCCGGGTGGAGAGAGTGGCAGGATGTGGGTTTGGGAGGGCGGGGGAGGGAGGGCGTTATTGTCTGCGGGCGGGGGCGGGGGTGGTTCTGAAGTTCTGATAACACAGGATTCCGAGAGGTCACAAGATTGTTTGGAGGGGGGGCAGGCAGGGGTGGGGTTGGGGGCTCGTCGCCCTTTCAGGCTCCACCCTTTGCGGAGATTATAAATAAGCAGGATCCCAGCCAGACCGAGAGATGCTGTAATGGTGAGAGTTTAGAGCGTCCCTGAGGACCTGGAGAGGACTTGCTGCTGAGAAGGACGTTTTGAAGGTTTCGTTGGCTGAAAAAGGTGTCTGTGGAATCACACTCCTAGATCTTTCTTGAAGACTTGAAAAGAATTAGATCAGGGCCATGGGGACACAGAAGGTAAGAATGATATGATTACTGGTTATTTTTGCTTATTTGGGGTACACTCAGAAAGGCAAATCTCAGTGGTAACTGCCGTGCTCTGTTTTCTCCTAAGTCACCAAGCCATCTTAAGGCCTTTTCGTTTCTCCTCTAGCCTGCGCTGCTACAGCTCAATCCGTTTTTCTTTGAATGTCATACAGTTCTGTTCACCTTCCTGTCACAGGAAAGTCACCCGGAGAAGTGTGTTTGCTTCTCAGGTTTATTTTATGTAACTATATGCTACTGAGAACAAGATGGTTGAGCGTTTAGAGGATCGCGCTGCTTGGTTGTATGGATTACAAGTGTGGGTCTCAGAGCCAGTGTGAAGACTTCTGGAAGCATTAGACCTTGAAAGGGTCTGTGTTTGGGGGCGCGGGCCAGTGTCCCACCATCTGTTTGTCCCATAACCTGTGGGGTTCCCTGGATACTAAGGAGAAACAATTCCAGTTGTCCTTTTGGGGTTAAAATTGTGAGTGCAGGACCTATGAATGTATTATTGAGTGTTGTTTATGCAATATTTGAAGGGAGAAAAGCATTTTTACCAAGATAAATTTAACTAAAAATAAGGGGCCGCGTGGTGGGCCATGCCTATAATCCCAGCATTGGGGAAACCAAGGCAGGAAGATTACGTGAGGTCGTGAGTTTGAGACCAGTTTTGGGCAGTAACAGTGAGATCCCATCTCTACAAAGCAGAAAGAAAATGAAGGAAAATAAGAGGGATGGAAAATTACAGGACTAAAGAAGAAAAGACTCTCAAAGATAGTGCATGATGAGAGGAGAGACGAGATTTTCACTAAAAGGCAGAAGATTTAACAGAGAGCATTGTACCGGCAGTGCCCTCCAGGGTACCCATGCTTAGTTGTGACTGAGATATCTGGGAGGCTGCAGACAAGGTCAGTTCGCCTAGTGAAGCTGCCAGCCCAATACCTACTCCATCTGACCTGAAAGGAAAGGAGTTTAAGATAAGAAAAGGTGAAGGGATCGAGTGGTTGGGTGGGGAAGGGCATAGGAGATGGCCTCAAGTATCAACATTGAGCTGCCTGCCCCAAGGTGGAAATCTAAAATAATATCCACTTGCCCAGCTGAATTATTCCAGGCAAGGTGAAGATGACTGCCCCCCACCCCACTAAGAAATGTCTCTTGTATGTTGGGATTGTAGTGAGCTGAGTGTTCTTTCTTCCCCCGCCCGGGGGTTAGGGATAGCGGAACAGTATTTAATAAACGGAAGACTCAAATGGGGCCAGGATGCAGTGGGTAGATCCAGCAGGTGACATGGTCCTGAGAGAGAAGAGACTCAAAGAGCAGCCCAGCAGTGAAGACACAAACTACCACCCCCACCACTACTCGGGCTTCCGTGGAGTCTGGGGTACAGATCAGACTACGCTGTGTTTGTTTCCAGATTAACCAGTTCTTAGCCATCCTGCCCAAGCCTGTGCCTTCCTCTGCCCTCCCAGCTCTTGGTGGAATTCTATGCCTACCTTTGCCTGGTGCAGGTTTTTAAATGTTTCCAAACTGACTAACCCAGTTTCTCTTAACTTCTTCCTTCCCCATTTCTCTTGCCACTTCTACCAAGTTAACGTCACATTCAAACCTCCAGGTGTTTCCTATACTCTGCCCTTTGTCTTGCCCATTAATTACCTGGATCTCACTTGACTTTTGTCCTTTTCACACCACTCATAGGTCACATTGTCCTAATAGAGCTCCATGGTTAATAAGAAACAGTCATCAATCACAAGCTATGAGGACTACTCTCTCTTCCCTGTCCTCTCTCCCTCCAGGTCACCCCAGCTCTGATCGTTGCCATCACAGTTGCTACAATCGGCTCATTTCAATTTGGCTACAACACTGGGGTCATCAACGCTCCTGAGATGGTGAGTGCCAGGCCACAAGAATTAGAACCCAGAATAGGGACATTATTCCTTTATAAGTAGAGTTTCAACAATTCAGAATTTAGGGTCAGGTGCGGTGGTACCCACCTGGGATCCTAGCTACTCCAGAGACTGAGTCCTAAAGATCGCTTGAGCCCAGGAGTTAAACACCATCCTGGGCAACACAGTTAGTGAGTGTCCCTCCCTCCACTAGGGGAATTTGAGACAAACTTTGTATCTATCCTGGCCAAGGCTGAAGATGGAGACAATATTGGTGGGAAATCTAGTGCGGTCATTTAATCAAAGCTCATTTAATCAAAGCAGAACGCTCACTTACTCCCTGTACCCTGGGAGGGGCTGTTCTTCCTCCCACTTTCTCACCCCATAGTGACACACTTCCTATATCAGCCCTTAGGGGTTTGTTACAAAGCAGCTGGGTCCGCTTATGAGTGGGCTGGGGTGAACATCAGTGCTGCCACCTACTGGGATTTTCAGGATAAATAAAAAAATTACTATTCCAGAGAGTTAACAGTTAATAACTCCAATGTGTTATCTGTGTCTTCCACTCCCATATATTTATTCCCTTGATTCTCTAGGAAGGAAATGGCCCCTAATATTTGTGGTTTTTGTTCTCATCCAACTTCAACAGTCTGCCCTCCCACCAACCCTTTCATTTTGCAGATCATAAAGGAATTTGTCAATAACACTTTGAAGAACAAGAAAAATGCCCCTCCTTCTGAGATGTTGCTCACGTCCCTCTGGTCCTTGTCCGTGGCCATATTCTCCGTGGGTGGTATGATCGGCTCCTTCTCCGTCGGACTCTTTGTCAATCGCTTTGGCAGGTATTGACTAGAAACTGGGCAAGGAAGCGGGCTCTACCAGCCGCACTGAGGACAAGCATAGAGACTTAGGGCAAGGAGGTGATGATGCCTTTGAACCTGAACACCTTGAATTCTAATCAAGGGAAACCTAGTCCAACGGGCCCCGAATACAACTGCCCTTGCTTGGAACTCTGCTACCCTCCATAGCTCCCACCTAGCTGTGCAGGAGATGAGCTGTGTGAGTGACTGGCTTTTGCAGCCCAGCTAGGGCTAGTTCAGAATTATTCTCTAGCAAGCTCAACTATGGGGTTTCCAGAAACAATTCTCAAGGCCCAAACTTGTTTACTTTTATTTAAAAAATTGAGGTTTCATATACTTGTGTTTATTATTTTACACAGGATTGGTAGGAATTATTCTTATAATTCTTACTCTATGGCATATGTGGATAATGGCCAAAAAACTGAATCTTCTTATTCTATACTAGACTGATGAAAGACAGCCGGGCACGGTGGCTCACACCTGTAATCCCAGCACTTTGGGAGGCTGAGGCGGGTGGATCACCTGAGGTTAGGAGTTCAAAACCAGCCTGACCAATATGGTGAAACCCCGTCTTAAAAAAAAAAAAAAAAAAAAAGCGATGAAGGAACTGTTTTAATTTGCCAAGTAGGAGCTCAGTGGTTTATGCCTGTAATTCTAGCACTTTGGGAGGCTGAGGCAGGTGGATCACCTGAGATCAGGAGTTTGAGACCAGCCTGGCCAACATGGCAAAACCCTGGATGTGATGGTGTGGGCCTATGATCCCAGCTACTCAGGAGGCTGAGGCAAGAGAATCTCTTGAACCTGGGGAGGGCAGGAGGTGGTGGAGGTTGCAGTGAGCCGAGATATGGCCTCTGCACTCTAGCCTGGGGGAGAGAGTGAAACTCCATCACAAAGAGAAAAATTGCCAATTAGATATTCTAGAAATGCAAATGGAATTGATATTTAAAAATGGATAAAGAGAAAAAACAAAACAAAAAATGGATAAAGCAGCCTATTTTACTTGATTATGTTGCTCTTCCCCCCCACCACAAGAAAGAGGGTCTTGCTCTGTCACCCAGGCTGGTGTGCAATGGCCCAATCACAGCTCACTGCAGCCTCGGCCTCCCACCTCCGCTCCCTGAGCATCTGGGACTACATACAGGCCGGCACCATCATGCCGGGCTCCCACCTAGAAATGTTCTGATAATGGAAAGTGAAAAGGAAAAGTTAGGCCAAAAAAAAAAAGACGATATGAGCCTGGAGAAGAGCAGAATAGTGAGGACAAGGGAGGAGAGGACAAGGGAGCCTCTCACTTTGCTAAGCCCGCTTTGTCTTTTGCTAACCTTACAGGCGCAATTCAATGCTGATCGTCAACCTGCTGGCTGTCACCGGCGGCTGCCTTATGGGCCTGTGTAAAGTAGCCGAGTCGGTGGAAATGCTGATCCTGGGCCGCTTGGTTATCGGCCTCTTCTGCGGACTGTGCACAGGCTTTGTGCCCATGTACATTGGAGAGATCTCGCCCACTGCCCTGCGGGGTGCCTTTGGCACTCTCAACCAGCTGGGCATCGTTGTCGGAATTCTGGTGGCCCAGGTACTGTAGAAGTTCTCATACCTGATGAGTGTTCGTTTCATGGGTCATTTAAAAAGTTAACACAGTTAAAGCACTGAAGAATGTCTGGCACATGTTCGATTATATATGGAAGTTTTAGATATTGTTATTGTAGCTCATAGATGGTAGGAAGCAGGCTGAGGAAAGGAAAAGAAACACGATTTTTTCCCATGGTAAAAGAATGTATGGTTTTCTGAGCTTTTTGTTTTTTAACAAACTTGTAGCCTACAAGTATGGGGTTTATGGCATTGTCTTGTGTGGTTTCTAGATCTTTGGTCTGGAATTCATCCTTGGGTCTGAAGCGCTGTGGCCAGTGCTACTGGGCTTTACCATCCTTCCTGCTATCCTACAAAGTGCAGCCCTTCCATTTTGCCCTGAAAGTCCCAGATTTTTGCTCATTAACAGAAAAGAAGAGGAGAATGCTAAGCAGAGTGAGTATCCTTTGCGCCTTACTATATGCATTATATGGTTCTGGTTTGTTTTAGGGATGAGGGTACTGGACCTATTTTCTGTTGTACCCTTTCCCTGACCCTCAGAATCCAAGTGAAGAGGGTCCTGATTACTCTTCAGTAAAATTTTCAGGCCCTAAAGAATGAGATGAGAAGGCAGGTTTAGGAATGGATACTATCAGGCCAGGAGCGGTGGCTCACGCCTGTAATCCCAGCACTTTGGGAGGCCGAGCAGGCAGATCACCTGAAGTCGGGAGTTCGAGACCAGCCTGATCAACAGGAGAAACCCCATCTTTACCAAAAATACAAAATTAGCCAGGCATGATGTCGCATGCCTGTAATCCCAGGTACTAGGAAGACTGAGGCAGGAGAATCTCTTGAACCCGGGAGACAGGGGTTGCAGTTAGCTAAGATTCCACCATTGCACTCCAGCCTGGGCAACAAGAGTGAAACTCTGTCTCAAAAAAACAAAAACAAAAAAAAACTGGGCTTGGTGGCGCGTGCCTGTAGTCCCAGCTACTCGGGAGGCTGAGGTGGGAGGATCGATTGAGCCCAGGAGTTCTGGGCTGTAGTGCGATATGCCGATTAGGTGTCCACACTAAATTCGGCATCAATATGGTGACCTCCTGGGAGTGGGGGACCACTACGTTGCCTAAGGAGGGGTGAACCGGCCCAGGTCAGAAATGGAGCAGGTCAAAACTCCCGTGCAGATCAGTAGTGGAATCACACCTGTGAATAGCCACTGCACTCCAGCCTGGGCAACATAGTGAGACCCCGTCTAAAAAGAAAAGGAATGGATGCTATTGATCACCTCATCTCCTGCGGCCCTTTCCTCGCTGCCTTACAGGAAGAATGCATTTGGGACATTACATTGTCTTTATCCTTTCCTCTTTATTCTTTTTACCAGTCCTCCAGCGGTTGTGGGGCACCCAGGATGTATCCCAAGACATCCAGGAGATGAAGGATGAGAGTGCAAGGATGTCACAGGAAAAGCAAGTGACCGTGCTGGAGCTCTTTAGAGTATCCAGCTACCGACAGCCCATCATCATTTCCATCGTGCTCCAGCTCTCCCAGCAGCTCTCTGGAATCAATGCTGTGAGTATGATACCTTAGGGTCAAAGGCGTCTTACAGTATTTCGCTTAAAATGCTGGGCATGGTGGTGATGTGCGTGTAGTCCCAGCTACTCAGGAGGCTGAGATAAGAGGACCTGAGCTGAGGAATTTGAGCCTGCAGTGAGCTATAATTATGCCACTGCACTCCAGCCTGGGAGACAGAGTGAGACTCTGTCTCTGAAATTTAATAAAAGGGGGAAAAAAAAGAGCCTGGAAGGACACTGGCAACTTCAAACTAAACTGACTTTGCCAGTCTATTTGTTTTTATAATTAGAATCGGGAGCTGATAGTTTAAAGAGGGTGGCAAAACGGAAGCTAGCATTTGGCAGGTAGCCCTTGTATTCCATGCAAATATCAGCGTCCTGCATTTGAGTGTGGATTGTGGATTGTGGGAAGAGAGTGATCCTTTGCCTAGTCAATTGTGGATAAAATATGAATATGAAGACCACCTTTGTCCCACCTTTTTAAATACTGATTCATGCCCTGAGAGTTCTCCTTTATTCTTTGATCAATGGGATTAAATCATGTTGTAACAAAGCATTTTGCAAAACACATTTGATGTTCACAATAAGTTAATTCTTGGTCTTTTATCCTACCTAACACACCAGGATATTTGTGTTCGAAGTAGCAGTGCTTCTTGTGAGGGCTTAGAGGCTGTTTATCAGAATGTACGAGGAGCCACCACGGTGGTGGCTCAGAACGCCTGTAGTCCCAGCTACTACTGGGGAGGCTGAGGTAGGAATCTCTTAAGCCCAGTAGTCAAGCCTGGGCAATATAGCTTGACTTTGTTTTGTTTTTGAGACCGAGTTTCACTCTTGTTGACCAGGCTGGAGTGCAATGCCACGATCTCGGCCCACTGCAACCTCCACCTCTGGGGTTCAAGAGATTCTCGTGCCTCAGCCTCCCGAGTAGCTGGGATTACAGGCATGTGCCACCACGTCTGGCTATTAATTTTGTATTTTTAGTAGAGATGGGATTTCTCCATGTTGGTCAGGCTGGTCTTGAACTCCAGACCTCAGGTGATCCACCCACCTCGGCCTCACAGAGTGCTAGGATTACAGGTGTGAGCCATCAAGACTGGCTTGACCTTGTCTTAAAAAAACTAAAAGAAAAAAAAACTTGTGAGGACATACACAGTAGTTTGAAAAAGCGTCATAGGTAATTTTGATGAATCTCATTCTCAAATTTCCTCATTTGGAAATGACAATGTAGGCCACACATATTACTGGAGAAAAATATGCTCTCAGACTTTCCAGAGCAGCAGAGCTGGGACTAGGCAGGTGAGGTAGCTGCGTGCAAATGTAGCCCTAAGAATGAGCACCTCTTTAAAGAATGTACCTGGTATTGGTCTGTGCCTATTTAAAAAAGAAAAAAAGAATGCACCTGAGGCAACTCCCAGCTGTCTCACCACAGTCCTGGCCCACAAAACAGAATCAGGAAAGGATCACCTGTGAGGAATTACAGATGATCAATGAGTGCTCTGATAAAAGATCACCTGTGAGGAATTACAGATGATCCATTAACACTCTGATGGACAGATTCCTGCTGCTTCAGAGTATGGTATATACATTTTTTAGGGGGATAGGGGGTGAAGTCTTGCTCTGTCACCCAGGCTGGAGTGCTGTGGTGCAATCTCAGCTCACCGCAACCTGCATCTCCTGGGTTCATGTAATTCTCCTGCCTCAGCCTCCCAAGTAGCTGGGAAGCTGGGATTACAGGCACCCAACACCAAGCCTGGCTAATTTTTTTTGTATTTTTAGTAGAGACGGGTTTTCACCATGTTGGCCCTGCTGGTCTCAAACTCCTGACCTCGTGTGATCCAACTACCTCAGCCTCCCAAAGTGCTGGCCTTACAGGTGTGACTCACCACGCCCAGCATGTACCTTAATTATTGTTGGACTGAGGTGGTCCCCATTTTAGCCAGTGAGCAGATTTTGCTCCAGATACAATCTCACTCAAAGATGACTGCACCAGAATTATGGGAGATGGGATTCCTAAGTCTGCTGGATTCAAGAATCTCTGTGTAAGAGGCCTGAACATTGTCTGTAAAAAAATAAATCTGATGCATAGCAGGCTTAGAAATCACTTTGCCAACCTACTTTTGCACAAATGATGTTTTCTAATTTCCCTTACTAGCAAATGGGTAACAGGTTGCATTGTGTCATATTTACATAGCAGAGTAAACTATTTTTAGGTGAAATGATGGAGGGGTTAGCTTATCTAGCTTGATGGCACTAGATAGCAAAGTCATTTTACTCTAACAAGATTTTTGGGATTTTTTTTTGAGACAGAGCCTTGCTCTGTCGCCCAGACTGGAGTACATTGGCACTATCGCGGCCCGCTGCAACCTCCACCTCCAGGGTTCAAGCGATTCTCCTGCCTCAGCCTCCTGAGTAGCTGCAGGCCTGTACCACCACACCCAGCTAATTTTTTTGTATTTTTAGTAGAGACGGGGTGTCACTATGTTTGCCAGGCTGGTCTCGAATGTTTGACTTCATGATCTGCCCTCCTGGGCCTACCAAAGTGTTGGGATTACAGGCGTGAGCCACTGTGCCCGGCCTAAAAGAAGTTTTATTGAGATGTGTACATGTATATTAGGTTTTGAATGTGTAGACATTGCGATAAGGAAGACAATTGGCATAACTATTTATTGCTTGTTGAAGCTGCTCAAGTAATTACTTTTGCACTAACATGTTTCCCCACAAGCTTGTTTTTTTTGGTTTTTTGTTGTTGCTGTTTTATTTTTTATTTTTCCCCGCAAGCTTGACGTCATCATATAATATGTTGGTTTTTTTTTTTTTTTTTTTTTTATTTCAAGGAGAGGATAGTTTAATAGGCAAGAAAGAAGTCTAATTAGCTCTAGAGGAGCAATTTTCAGTGATGACTCTACAAATGTCAGTTTCGAAAACAATTATTACGGGCCGGGCGCGGTGGCTCAAGCCTGTAATCCCAGCACTTTGGGAGGCCGAGGCGGGTGGATCACGAGGTCAAGAGATCAAGACCATCCTGGTCAACATGGTGAAACCCCGTCTCTACTAAAAATACAAAACATTAGCTGGGCATGGTGGCGCGTGCCTGTAATCCCAGCTACTCAGGAGGCTGAGTCAGGAGAATTGCCTGAACCCAGGAGGCGGAGTTTGCAGTGAGCCGAGGTCGCGCCATTGCACTCCAGCCTGGGTAACAAGAGCGAAACTCCGTCTCAAAAAAAAAAAAAACAATTATTTTGGAAAATATAAATATAATATGTCCTACATAGTAGGTATTTAAAGATTTGTTTCTTGAAAAAGTAAATCCCAATGTAGAGGTCCATATTCATCAAAAAGACTAATAAATATTGCTATGGAGGCAAATACTCTGGGCGAAATAAACTCAAGTGAACTTGGGTAACCTAGATAATGCTCCCTTGTTAACTGGAGGTCCGAGTCCAATATTTGTTTTTATTATTTTAATTTTAATTTTAATTTTGTTTTATTTTGAGATGGAGTTTCACTCTTGTTGCCCAGGCTGGAGTGCAATGGCATGATCTTGTGCCTCACCCTCCCGAGTAGCTGGGATAACAGGAGCCCACAATGACACCTGGCTAATTGTGTATGTTTAGTAGAGATGCGGTTTCCTCCATGTTGGTCAGGCTGGTCTCAAACTCCTGACCTCAGGTGATCCGCCCACCTAGGCTTCCCAAAGTGCTGGAATTATAGGCATGGGCCACCACGCCCGGCCAAATATTTTAATATCTCTTAACTATGTAAGTTGCAGCAACCTTACATTTTAGCGAAGTGCCTAGCAAATAACAAACAGTTTATTTAACATATTATAAAGTAGCTGGTATTATTTCATAAAACACTTTAAAAGGGCCTAGGCCTGGGAAATACAGCCCAACCTCTGCTTTTTCAATGAGCAGGATAGGTTATTCAATTAGTTCACTATCAAATTGAGACATCAATGTGCCTATCAATGTTTTGAAGGTTTGGGGAAGAGGCAATTAAAACAGCATTTAGCTGGGCTTGATGGCCCATGCCTATAATCCCAGCAACTTGAGAGGCGGAGAGGCAGGAGGATCACTTAAGACCAAGATTTTTAGACCAGCCTGGGCAATACAGTGAGTTGCTGTCTCAACTTATAAAGAAACCATGGCTGGGCTCGGTGGCTCATGCCTGTAATCCAATAATCCCAGCACTTTGGGAGGCTGAGGTGGGTGGATTAAGAAGTCAGGAGTTGCCAGGCGCGGTGGCTCAAGCCTGTAATCCCAGCACTTTGGGAGGCCGAGGCGGGTGGATCACGAGGTCAAGAGATCGAGACCATCCTGGTCAACATGGTGAAACCCCGTCTCTACTAAAAATACAAAAAATTAGCTGGGCATGGTGGTGCGTGCCTGTAATCCCAGCTACTCAGGAGGCTGGGGCAGGAGAATTGCCTGAACCTGGGAGGCGGAGGTTGCCATACTGGGTAATAAGAGCGAAACTCCGTCTCAAAAAAAAAAAAAAAAAAAAAAAAAGTCAGGAGTTTAAGACCAGCCTGGCCAAGATGTCTCTACTAAAAATACAAAAATTAACTGGATGCAGCGGCAGGCACCTGTAATCCTAGCTACTCGGGAGGCTGAGGCAGGAGAATCGCTTGAACCCAGGGTGGGCTTTGCAGTGAGCAGAGATTGTGCCATTGTACTCCGGCCTGGGCAACAGAGTGAGACTTCAGTATAAACAAAAAAAAGAAAGAAACCACTTTGTAGGAATGACACCTTCAAATAAATTAGTGAAGTGGACATAAGCAAGAGTAAATGGAACAGCGGAAATAAGCATAGTTAGAAGAAACAATGGAAATGAATAGCTAAAACTGAGACCCTTTAAAAGGAAAAAGGAGGGCCAGGTGTGGTAGCTCAGGCCTGTAATCCCAGCACTTTTGGAGGCTGAGGCAAGCGGATTACTTGAGGTCAGGAGTTCGAGACCAGCCTAGCCAACATGGGGAAAGCCCAGCTCTACTTAAATGACAAAAATAAGCTGAGCATGGTTGTGGGCTGTTGTAGTCCCAGCTACTCAGGAGGCTGAAGCAGGAGAATCACTTGACCTGGGAGGTGGAGGTTGCAGTGAGCCTAGATAGTGCCACTGCACGCCAGCCTGGGTGACAGATCGAGACTCCATCTGAAAAAAAAAAGAGAGAAAGGAGATAACATACAGAAGATAATTCATTTGCTGAAGTGGTACTAGGATTGACTGAACAAAAACCCTAACAAAAGGACTTCCTGCCTCCAGGGACTTTTAAAGTTTATTTTTGAGGGTTCTGTTTAACTGGTATACAGAATTGTATTAAAGTTGCATGTTTTGTTTTCTGCTAGGTGTTCTATTACTCAACAGGAATCTTCAAGGATGCAGGTGTTCAAGAACCCATCTATGCCACCATCGGTGCGGGCGTGGTTAATACTATCTTCACTGTAGTTTCTGTAAGTTGGATGGTTTGATAATTTTGGGGGGAGAAAAGAATCCTTGCTATAGATGTTCAAAGATGGATTGCATGGTTCTACCATCATTTAGTTAGACCTTTTTGTTGTTTAATTTTCTTTTGGAAAAAAGAGATCTATTCAATGCTGGGTGTAGTCTTCACTCTTCAAGCAAATATGGGTTGAATGGGAAAGGAGGAAATATACAAGGGACTATCTAGTATGCTTTCAACTTGAAATTGGAGGAGAGGTGTTTGAAAAAACTCTCAAACTGTGTTTTTCCTCTGTTTTTACACTGAAACAACAATAATCACAGAAGATTTCCGTGACCCCCCAAAATATGTGAGGATTTTTCCCCATCAAGTAAGCAATCAGTTATGTGGTGGACACCATCTAGGTGTCCTCTGATTTAATTCTGACACTGTCTCCCTGGAGACAGCATCACATCTCACAGGTTGATGGCCCAGTTCCCAGGACGGCCCCACTCTAATGCCAATCACAGGCTCCAGGCTGTCTGACCTGTGCTTCTGACCCACGAGCTAGAGATCAGGATTCCCACAACGCCCTCTTTGGGTTTGACTAATTTGCTACAGTGGGTCACAGAACTCAGGGAAATTGTTTCCTAGTTTGTTTTAAAGGATACTTTAAAGGACAGAAATAAACAACCAGATGAAGAGATTCATAGGGGGAGGTCTGGAGGGGTCCTGAGCATGGGAGTTTCTGTCTCGTGGAGTGGGTGTACTCGTAGCACGTAGATGAGTTGGTGACCTTCCTGTCAGCTTCCAGGGCTTCAGATATCTGGAAGCTCCCCACACCCTGCCTTTTGGGCCTTTTATGCAGACTTCATTGGTTCTCCATGATTGAAGCATGGACAAAGGTTCTGAAATGTGATTGGACAAAAAGGGTATGATCTGAACCCAGCAAGGCCTGTCTGTTTAGATTATTTGTTGGCCTCTGTGTAGCATTTCTTCCTCTAGGGTGTGGGGCAAGAGCCTCTCTGAAATGAGGGTTTTATGACCCACAGTCAGCCTAGAGTCCCACCAAGTGGGAGAGCAGGAGAAAGTCAGAGAAGAATTCTATTTTCTGAGGCCTGCTCCTGAGGCCTAATGCATCCCAACATTATAACAAAAGACTGCAGCAAGGGCTGTGGGGATTTTGAGGCAGGACCTGTGGATGGAAAGCAATATGTGTCTATATAAAATCGAAAATCACAGGAGGTGTATGTGTTAGTAAGTGTTAGTAAGTGTTCTGTGTAAGTAAGGCAGATTTCAAGTAGCTCAGACACTCTTCATGGAAAGGAAAACTGAAGTTTCATGTCATATTCTTTCTCTTCTAGCTATTTCTGGTGGAAAGGGCAGGAAGAAGGACTCTGCATATGATAGGCCTTGGAGGGATGGCTTTTTGTTCCCTGCTCATGACTGTTTCTTTGCTACTAAAGGTGAGTGCCTTTTGAGTGAAGAAAAGCAAGGGAGGGGGAGGAGACGTTACAGTTGACTTCCGTGACACAGCACGTGGGTTGTTAAGGTTGAAGCTTGTCAATAAAGTCAGGAGAGAAGCAAGATGCCCAGAGTTTTTAAGAAAGGTGGGTCATTGGAGAACTGGAGGTTAACCATTAGAATCCTTACATTTATAGAACATTATTATAGCTTACAAATTACCTAATTTAATTCTTTTTTTTTTTTTTTTTTTTTTTTGAGACGGAGTTTCACGCATGTTACCCAGGCTGGAGTGCAATGGCGCGATCTCGGCTCACCGCAACCTCCGCCTCCTGGGTTCAGGCAATTCTCCTGCCTCAGCTTCCTGAGTAGCTGGGATTACAGGCACGCACCACCATGCCCAGCTAATTTTTTTTTGTATTTTTAATAGAGACGGGGTTTCACCTTGTTGACCAGGATGGTCTCGATCTCTTGACCTCATGATCCACCCGCCTCGGCCTCCCAAAGTGCTGGGATTACAGGCTTGAGCCACCGCGCCCGGCTTTAATTCTTAAAATAATATCAAGATGGCTGGGTGTGTTGGCTCATGCCTGTAATCCTAGCACTTTGAGAGTCCAAGGCACGCGGATCAGAGGTCAGGAGTTCAAGACCAGCCTGACCAACATGGTGAAACCCCGTCTCTACTAAAGACACACAAAAAAAATTTAGCTGGGCATGGTGGCACACACCTATAATGCCAGCTACTTGGGAGGCTGAGGCAGGAGAATTACTGGAACCCAGAAGGCGGAGTTGCAGTGAGCCAAGATCCCACCATAACCCTCCAGCCTGGGCAGCAGAGCAAAACTCCATCTCAAAAGCATAGTAATAATAATAATATCAAGGTAATCACACTTTACTGATAATGACATGGTGTCTGCACAAAGTGGCATATATGAGATCACATAGATGGAATTCAAAAATCCAAGTCGGGCCGGGCGCAATGGTTCATATATCTATCATCGCAAAGTTTGGGAGGCCAAGGTGAGAGGATTACTTGAGCCCAGAAGTTCAACACCAGCCTGGGAAACATGGCAAGAAACGGTCTCTACAAAACAACCACCACAAAATGTTTTGTTTTTGTCGTTGCTATTGTTTTTTGAGATAAGGCCATGCTGTGTCACCCAGGCTGGAGTGCAGTGACGGGATCTCAGCTCCCTGCAACCTTCTCCTCTTGGGCTTAAGTGATTCTCCTGCCTCAGTCTCCAGGGTAGCTGGGAATTATAGGCGCACGCCACCACACCCAGCTAATTTTCGTATTTTTTAGTAGAGACAGGGTTTCACATGTTGGCCAGGCTGGTCTCCAACTTCTGACCTCAAATAATACACTTGCCTCGCCCTTCCCCAAAGTCCTGGGATTACAGGTGTGAGCCGCAGAGCCCAGCCAAAAGACAGTTTTTTTTTTTTTTTTTTAAGACGGGGTTTCACCATGTTGGTCAGGATGGTCTTGAACTTCCGACCTCAGGTGATCCTCCTGCCTTGGCCTCCAAAGTGCTTAGATTACAGGCGTGAGCCACCACGCCCTGCCTACAATTTGTTTTTTAATTAGGGTGTGGTGGCACATGCCTCTAGTCCCAGCTATTTGAGAGGCTGAGGTGGGAGGATCACTTAAGCCCAGGAGATCGATGATGCAGTGAGCTGTTACAGCGTCATTGCACTCCAGCCTGGGCAACAGAGCGAGACCCTGTCTCTAAAAATAAAAATAAATTCAAGCCTTTTGACTTGACAGCCACTTTCTGTACTATAGGCCAGGACCGTAGGAGGTTGCCGTTAGTTGCATCTGGGAACCTAGACCCTAGGTCATGCTGTCTTTACATTTAATTTTCTCTGTTCCTTCCTCTTACAGGATGACCATAATGGCATGAGCTTTGTCTGTATTGGGGCTATCTTGGTCTTTGTGGCCTTCTTTGAAATTGGACCAGGCCCCATTCCCTGGTTTATTGTGGCCGAACTCTTCAGCCAGGGCCCCCGCCCAGCTGCGATGGCAGTGGCCGGCTGCTCCAACTGGACCTCCAACTTCCTAGTCGGATTGCTCTTCCCCTCTGCTGAGTTATAAGGTAAGATAACTCACCTTATCTTAAAACCAGCCTTTGCCGCATGCGCAGTGGTTCACGCCTGTAATCCCAACAATTTGGGAGGCCGAGGCAGGTGGATCACTTGAGGTCAGGATTCGACACTAGCCTGACCATTATGGTGAAACTGCATCTCTACTAAAAATGCAAATATTAACCAGGTGTGGTGGCACATGCCTGTAGTCCTAGCTACTCAGGAGGCTAAGGCAGGAGAATCACTTTAACCCAGGAGGTGGCGTTCATGGTGAGCCAAGATCACGCCACAGCATTCCAGCCTGGGAGACAGAGTAAGACTCCATTTCAGAATCCAAACAAACAAACAAATAAAAATTTTACTAAGAGAGATGGGGTCTTGCTATGTTGCCCAGGCTGGTCTCAAACTCCTGGGTTCACGTGATCCTCCCACCGCAGCCTCCCACAGTACTGGGATTACAGGCATGCACCACTGCACTCAGCCTAAGGATGTATCTTTTGTCCATAAAATTATGAAGAAGAAAAAAGACGTGGCTGGGCGCAGTGGCTCACACCTGTAATCCCAGCACTTTGGGAGGCTGAGGTGGGCAGATCACCAGAGGTTAGGAGTTCAAGACAAGCTTGACCAATATGGTGAAACCTCGTCTCTACTAAAAATACAAAAATTAGCCAAGGGTGGGGGCGTCTGCCTGTAGTCCCAGCTGCTTGGGAGGCTGAGACAGGAGAATCGCTTAAACCCGGGAGCCAGAGTTTGCAGCGAGCTGATGTTGCATCACTGCACTCTAGCCTGGGCAACACAGCAAGATTGTCTCAAAAAAAAAGAAAAGAAAAAAGAGGCTGGGTAAGGTGGCTCACACCTGTAATCCCAGCACTTTGGGAGGCCGAGGTGGGCAGATCACGAGGTCAGGAATTCTGGAACAGCCTGGCCAACGTGGTGAAACCCTACCTCTACTAAAAATACAAAAATTAGCTGAGTGTGGTGGCATGCACCTGTAATCCCAGTTACTTGGGAAGCTGAGGCAGGAGAATCACTTGAACCCAGGTGGCGGAGGTTGCAGTGAGCTGAGACTCTGCCATTGCACTCCAGCCTGGGTGACAGAGCAATACTCTGTATCAAATGAAGAAGAAGTTTTGCTCATAAGCGATAAAAAGAAAAAGTAAAAAGAAATTTGTGCTAGTTTTGCTGTCACACCACAAACTGCCAGGATTACAGCCACAGTGCCTGCCAAGTGCTTAGTTAAGATGGAAAAAGCATAAGATGTATAGGTGGAAAACATCAGAAACATGTTCTGGTTCACAGCAGTGGGGTTCATAGGTGTCTGCAGTTTCAGGCGTCACCGGGGGTCTTGGGACTTATCCCCCATGAATAAGGGAGGTTTGGTTCAGGGGGATATATCATTCCAAGACAGCTAGTGGATGTCTGATATCTTGGATTGTACCCAAACCTATACCTGTATATACATCACTGTTTTTTCCTATTCATACATACCTATGATAATGTTTTATTTTTGAGACAGAGTCTCACTATGTTCCTCAGGCTGGTGTGCAGTGGTGCAATCTTGGCTCACTACAACCTCTGCCTCCCGAGTTCAAGCAATTCTCCTGCCTCAGCCTCCTCAGTAGCTGGGACTGCAGGCTTGTGTCACCACTCCTAGCTAATTTTTTGTATTTGGTAGAGATGGGGTTTCATCCTATTAGCCGGGATGATCTCGATCTCCCAACCTCGTGATCTGCCCACCTCAGCCTCCCATGTTGGGATTACAGGCATGAGCCACTGTGCCCGGCTGATAACGTTTAATTTATAAGTTACTCACAACCAAAGTTTTTTGTTTTTTTTTTTTTTTTAGAGTCTTGATCTGTTGCCCAGGCAGTAATGCGATCTCTGCTTACTGCAACCTCCGCCTCCCAGGTTTGAGCGATTCGTCTGCCGCAGCCTTTTGAATAGGTGGGATTACAGGCGTGTGTCACCACACTTGGCTTATTTTTGTATTTTTAGTAGAGACGGGGTTTGGCCATGTTGACCAGGCTGGTCTCAAACTTCTGACCTCAGGTGATCTGCCTGCTTCAGCCTCCCAAAGTGCCGGGATTACAACTAGTCTCTCTCTCTTGCCCTCTTTCTGTCTCTCTCTCTCTCTCTCTCTCTGACCGTTCCCTTTCCCTCTTCTCCCTCTCCTTTGCCCTTTTTCTCTCTCTATCAAAATATCTTTTTTTTTTTTTTTTTTTTTTTTTTGAGACGGAGTTTTCGCTCTTGTTACCCAGGATGGAGTGCAATGGCGCGATCTCGGCTCACCGCAACCTCCGCCTCCTGGGTTCAGGCAATTCTCCTGCCTCAGCCTCCTGAGTAGCTGGGATTACAGGCACACGCCACCATGCCCAGCTAATTTTTTGTATTTTTAGTAGAGACGGGGTTTCACCATGTTGACCAGGATGGTCTCGATCTCTTGACCTCGTGATCCACCCGCCTCAGCCTCCCACAGTGCTGGGATTACAGGCTTGAGCCACCGCGCCCGGCCCAAAATATCTTATTGTACTCTATTCGCCCTTCTTGTGATCTGTCAATCTACTGACCAAGATAGCTCCACGGTGACTAACAGGTGGGTAGCATATATGGCATATACGGCATGGACAAAGGGATGATTCATGTCCCGTGCAGGTCGGCATGAGATTTCATCATACTACTCAGAATGGCAGGCAGTTTAAAACTTATGAATTATTTATTTCTGGAATTCTCCATTTAATCTTTTTGGACTGTTGGTAACTAAAACTGTGGACTGTAAAACTGTGGATATTGACCAGGCGCGGTCGCTCAACGCTTGTAATCCCAGCGCTTTGGGTGACCGAAGCGAGCAGATCACAATGTCAGGAGTTTGAGACCAACCTGGCCAACATCGTGAAACCCTGTCTCTACTAAAAATAAAAAAAATTGGCCATGCATAGTGGCAGGTACCCGTATATAATCCCAGCTACTCAGGAGGCTGAGGCAAGAGAATCATTTGAACCCAGGAGTCGGAGGTTGCAGTTAGCCGAGACCACACGGCTGCACTCCAGCCTGGGCAACAGAGGAAGACTCTGTCTCAAAAACAAACCAACGAAAAACTGGATAACTGGGGACTACTGTAATTACTGATGCCATGAAAGATTACACATTGATCAGGCGTGGCAGCTCTTGCCTGTAATCCCAGCACTTTGGGAGGCCAAGGCAGGTGGATTGCCTGAGTTCAAGACCAGCCTGGCCAGCATGGTCAAACCTCATCTCTAGTAAAAATACAAAAATTAGCCGGGCGTGGTGGCAGGTGCCTGTAATCCTAGCTACTCGGGAAGCTGAAGCAGAAGAATTTCTTGAACCCAGGAGGCGGAGGTTGCAGTGGGCCAGCATCAAGGGCTGTAAACCAGATTTTCCCTACTCATTTTCATTTTCAACAACACAGAGGGGAAAAAAAAGCTGACAAAAAAGATTGAAATGAGAGGGCAAAACTGGGAACTTTGTGTGTATGTGTTTATATTTTATTTTATTTGAGACAGAGTTTCCCTCTTGTTGCCCAGGCTGGAGTGCGATGGTACAGTCTTGGCTCACTGCATCTTCTGCGTCCCAGCTTCAAGCAATTCTCCTACCTCAGCCTCCCAAGTAGCTGGGATTACAGGCATGCACCACCATGCCCAGCTAATTTTGTATTTTTGGTAGAGATGGGATTTCTCCACGTTGGTCAGGCTGGTCTCGAACTCCCAGTCTCAGGTGATCCTCCTGCCTTGGCCCTCCAAAGTGCTGGGATTACAGGTGTGAGCCACCACGCCTGGCCTATTTATTTATTTTTGAGCCAGACTCTCGCTCTGTTGCCCACGGTGGAATGCTGTAGCTCAGTCTTGGCTCACTGCAACTTCTGCCTCCTGGGATCAAGTGTTTCTCTTGCCTCAGCCTCCTGAGTAGCTGAGATTACAGGCACCACCACTCCCAGCAAAATTTTTTTTTTGTATTTTTAGTAAAGATGGGGTTTTGCCATGTTGGCCAGGACGGTCTGGAACTCCTGGCCTCAAGTGATCCACCCATCTCAGCCTCCGAAAGTGCTGGGATTGCAGGCATGAGCCACCATGCTCAGCTCAGAAACACAGATTTTAAAAATAATACTCAAAAGTCCAAAAATACTCAGTAGACATTTGGAAACATATAACTCTAATGAAAAGGAATGACAAAAAGAAAAATACAGAGAAATATAGTAAGTTAGCAATGGAATCATAAGTCAATCTCTGAAAAAAAACCTTTCTGTGTTTATTAAATATGGAAGGGTTATAGCTTGGGGCCTATTGGAAACATGAATGTGAAGGAAATTGAGCTTGTCAGTGACCAGATTCTTACGTCAACCTTCCTTCTTTCTGCCCTTTCACTAGTACTATTTAGGACCCTACGTTTTTATTGTCTTCACCGGCTTCCTCGTTACCTTCCTGATCTTTACCTTCTTCAAAGTCCCTGAGACCCGTGGCAGGACTTTTGAGGATATCACGCGGGCCTTTGAAGGGCAGGCACATGGTGCAGATCGATCCGGGAAGGAGGGCATCGTGGAGATGAACAGCATCGAGTCTGCTAAGGAGACCACCACCAGTGTCTAAGTCACGGCTCCTTCCACCCCCCTCCCGGCATGGGAACGCCACCTCTCCCTGAACGTCAGAGAGACTTCATCAGGATGAACCCAGGACGGCTTCTGAATGCTGCTATGTGATTCCTTTCTTATCCCATGTACTCCATGAGCACCCCAAGGCTGGGGTTTGTTGGATTTTTAATGGCTTTGAAAATATTTTGTTTCCTGGACATTCTCTTCTGCTTAGGAGAGACCAAGTGAACCTACCTTCATTTCAGGAGGGATTGGCCGCTTGGCATGTGACAACTTTGCCAGCTTTTCCTCCCTTGGGTTCTAATATTGCCCCACTAGGGCATATAGGAGAGGAAAAGTAAGGTGCAGTTCCCCCAGACTCAGACTCATCAGGAAGCAGATGAGTGTGGAAGGCAGAGGGACTTTATGTAAGAGCACCTTCTTCGCTTCCACACAGCTCTACACGGCAGGTCAGCTTGAGTTTTATTTATTTTATGCTCTGGTTTA
>NW_022437931.1:15239-21839 GCF_009761245.1 Sapajus apella | reverse complement strand
ACACTGGGGAGAGGCCTTATGAGTGCAGTGAATGTGGGAAGTTCTTTCCCTACAGCTCCAGCCTCCGAAAACACCAGAGAGTTCACACTGGATCAAGGCCCTATGAGTGCAGTGAATGTGGGAAATCCTTTACTCAAAATTCTGGCCTTATTAAGCACAGGAGGGTTCACACTGGGGAGAAGCCTTATGAGTGCACTGAATGTGGGAAATCCTTTAGCCATAACTCCAGCCTTATTAAACACCGGAAAATTCATAGTCGATAAAAGCCTTATGACTGGCAAGTATGGAAAATCTGTTAGCACCCTGGAGAAAGTCCTTGAGTACAGTTAATGTTAGAAAGCTTCAACTGAAGGCTGCATCTCATTGAGTACCACAGAGTTCACAAGGGAAAGACACTTTTGATATGTGGAGATGTCCAGTTGCTATAACAGCTCTGAAGGGGATCCCTTATGAGGGTGGCATCAGCCTGAATTGAATCTCCTATATCTGAACATCTCCATAAATTCCAGGTATGTGGGAGCTGCACTGCACCTTTTGCCCTGCCCAGGGCCCATGCCAGATTTATGTCTGCTGATTCTGTAGTGAGAGCCATTTTACCTCTACTGCCTGGCTGGTGGTCACAGTGTACACCATTCACCCACCACAGTGTATTCAGGTAAGTGAACCTTGGTGTTCTCCTGTTATGGGAGGAATTTGTAAATAGCCTAAGCATTTATTCCTTTCTTGTTTTTTTTTTCTCTTTGATAAGTTAGGCCATGGACCTGATCCAGTTTGGCCCAGAGGACTCTATGGGTGACCTGAAAAGAGGGACTACCTATTTCAGGATATTGTTGACCTCACATGACTCTTGATATAGTTTGCCAGCCTCCAAATCACCAACTGTGGGAGCCACCTGCCTCTTATTGCCCTGGTTTGTACAGTAATAAAGGCCTTACTAATCTTGGGGGTTCTAGTCACTGTATGGGTTGGTTTGAAAACAACTGGGTTCTGCTAACATGAAGGGGTAACTTTTTGGGATTCCCAACTGTGTGGCTCAACAGGGACAGGGACAGTGGGATGGCAGAATAGAATTCTCTTTCTAGTTTGAGCCTAGTTTTCATTGCCATTCAAGGCCTCCAAGAAAAAACTGCAGGATATTGACCTAATTTATATCCTGGATGCCATAATATGCTGTGGTTTCAGAGGTCAATCTAAGTAGGCAGCAATCCTATGACATCCTTTGGTGCTTCTGAAAGCAACAGGAAATTGTTCTCTTGTTTGTAAGGAATATTGCATTGTGTTCAGTGCTGTTGGGGAATATCTGTTCCCCAGGTTCTATATGCCTTGATATCCTGAATTCCATAGGGTAGCACCACAGGTGGTAAGATTATAGCAGGAATTGTAATTGTTATAGAAGTTCTAGATTGGTATGGAGTGGAAAACTGCAATAAATAGAATGTGCCCCTTTAACAGAGGTTTCCATGATGTTCATCATTACGGCTCTTAAGGATGAGCAGGTACAGAAATTCTCAGGAATTCCAGAATTGTGTATCTTGTGTAGCTAAGGTCATTGTCAGAAATTTTATGGAATCCTGTAGCCTCTGGGATGTTCACTTCAAGGTCACTGCTATGCAGGCAGGAAAACAAGGATAGAGAAGAGAGGTCTAGGCCACTGATACAGCCTTTGTAATCCAGCCATCATTTCTGACTCAACTTGAGTCAGAAATGTTGGCTGGATTACACATTTGGCTGGAAATGGCTTTCACTGTTTACCTATATTTGCTATCACTGAGGCAAAATCCTCTCCCAGGACATGAGGAGAGAGATAGTGGAATCAACTTAAGAGTTGTCAAACCTGATTCTCCAAAAACAATAGGAAATTCAGACTTTTTTTTTTTTTTTTTTTGAGACGGAGTTTCGCTCTTGTTACCCAGGCTGGAGTGCAATGGCGCGATCTCGGCTCACCGCAACCTCTGCCTCCTGGGTTCAGGCAATTCTCCTGCCTCAGCCTCCTGAGTAGCTGGGATTACAGGCACGTGCCACCATGCCCAGCTAATTTTTTGTATTTTTTTTTAGTAGAGACGGGGTTTCACCATGTTGACCAGGATGGTCTCGATCTCTTGACCTCGTGATCCACCCGCCTCGGCCTCCCAAAGTGCTGGGATGAAATTCAGACTTTTATTTTGAACCATATTTTGTTAGGCTGGTGCAAAAGTAACTCTGGTTTTGAACTATGATTTTTCTTTTTTTTGTCAGAAGTCTTGCTCTGTCATCCAGGCTGGAGTGCAGTGGTACGATCTCAGCTCACTGCAACCTCCGCCTCCTGGGCAATTCTCCTGCCTCAGCCTCCCAAGTAGATGGGATTACAGGTGCCCACCACCATGCCCAGCTGATTTTTGTATTTTTAGTAGAAATGGAGTTTTGCCATGCTTGCCACACTGGTCTCAAATTCCTGACCTTATGTGATCCACCCACCTGTGCATCCCAAAGTGTTGGGATTACAGGCATGAGCCACGGCGCCCTGCCACCTGCATGCATTTATTTTCATTACATTTCCTTCTGGTCTGCAATGTCTTTATGAAAAAATCCATTGATAGTCTTATGAGGAATCCTTTGTGTACACCGCAAGTTCCTTTTCTCTTCTTCCTTTAGGTTTTCTCTTAAACTTTTTAACAATGTGATTATTATAAATCTCATTATGGATCTCTGTATTCATCTTATTTTCTGTCCTTTGCACTTCAGGAATTTGGATTTCTATTCTCTCTCCCAGGTTGGGGATTTTCAGCCATTATTTCTTTAAATAAGCTTTCTGGGCTGGGCATGGTAGCTCACGCCTGTAAGCACTTTGGGAGGCCAAGGTGGGTAGACCACAAGGTCAGGAGTTCGAAACCAGCCCGACCAACATGGTGAAACCCCGTCTCTACTAAAAATACAAAAATTAGCTGGGTGTGGTGGCATGCGCCTATAATTCCAGCTACTTGGGAGGCTGAGGCAGGAGAATCGCTTGAGCCTGGGAGGCGGAGTTTGCAGTGAGCCAAGATCACACTACTGTACTCCATCCTGGGCAACAGAGCAGACTCCTCAAAAAAAAAAAAAAAGTGCTTTCTGTCCCTTTCTGTTTCTCCCCTCCTGCTGGAATTTCAATAATGTGTACAGTGTTCTGCTTGATGTCCCATAAGTCCTTTGAGTTATCTTTTTTTTGCTCATGTAAATCCAGCACTTTGGAATTCCAAAGTGGGAGCATCACCTGAGGCCAGGAGTTCAACACCAGCCTTAGCAACTGTAGCAAGACCCCATTTCTACAGAAAAATAAAAAGAAAAAAATTAGCTGGGCATGGCAATGCCTGTCTGTAGTCCCAGCTACTTAGGTGGCTGAGGCAAAAGGATCATTTGGGCCCAGGAATTTGAGGCTGCCGTGAGCTATGCTAACACCAGTGCCCTCCAGCTTGGGTGTCAAAGCAAGACCACGTCAGGAAGGAAAGGAGGGAGAGAGGAAGGGGGAAAAGGAAAGAGGAAGGACACTGTTGATTGTTGTGGTTCTTTTTCTCTGTTGTGGTTATTTCTTTTTTTTTTTTAAGAAAAGACTACTATTACAGTCTACTTTCACTTAAGAACAAATATGTAGGTAGGATGTGGTAGCTTATGCCTGTAATCCTAGCATTTTGGGAGGCTGAGGGGTTGGATCACTTGAGATCAGGAGTTCAAGATCAGCCTGGCCAACATGGTGGAAACCTGTCTCTACAAAATATACAAAAATTAGCTGGGCATAGTGGCATTTGCCTGTAGTCCCAGCACTCCAGCCTGGGTGTCAAGAGTGACACTCCATCTCAAAAAAAAAAAAGAAAAAGAAAAAGAAAAATGTTTATGCTTTTTTTTTTTTTTTTTTTGAGACGGAGTTGCCTAGGCTGGAGTGCAGTGGTGGCTCACTGCAACCTCCGCTTCTGGGTTTCATGTTGGCCAGAGTGGTCTCAAATTTGTGACCTCAGGTGATCTGCCTGCCTTGGCCTCCCAAAGTGCTGGGTTTGCAGGCATGCGCCACCACACCTGGCCTATTTTTCAACTTTAGCTATACAAATTGTCTGTGAAACTCAACTGAATCACAATTAGAATTAATGTAAAAATTGAATATTCTTCCCAGATATGACCACTATGTGTAAAAAATGTTTTACTGTAATTTGTTTTTTTTGTTGTTGTTGTTTTTTTAAGACGGGGTTTCACCATGTTGGTCAGGCTGGTCTTGAACTCCCGACCTCAGGTGATCCGCCTGCCCTGGCCTCCAAAGTGCTTGGATTACAGGCGTGAGCCACCACGCCCGACCTTTACTGTAATTTGAGCATATCAATTTAAACTTAATTTTTAAATGTAAAGAAATGCAAATAAAAACATGGGGGATCCTGATCAAAAAGCATTGAAAAGATTAAATGAAGAGACATATTACTGGATGTGAAATCTCATTATTGCCAGTAAGTTATTATTTTCCAAATTATTTTCTACATTAAATTATAACTAATTCCTCCCCCAAATAAAAAACCCCATTGCTTCTGGAATCCACATAGACTAAAACTCCAAACTTAAAGAGAACTGGAGAAAAGATTTGCAAGTTATATGTTGGATAAAGGGTTAATATTCAGAATATATAAACTTCTACAACTTAACAAAAAGCCAAGTAGCCTAATTAGAAAATGGGCAAACAGGCTGGGCATAGTGGCTAACTCTTCAAATCTCAGCACTTTGGGAGGCCAAGGTGGGTGGATCACGAGGTCAGGAGATCAAGACCATCCTGGCCAACATGGTGAAACCGCATCTCTACTGAAAATACAAAAATTAGCCAGGTGTAGTGGTGCGCAGCACCTGTGGTCCCAGCTACTTCAGAGGGTGAGGCTGGAGAATCTCTTGAACCCAGGAGGCAGAGGTTACAATGAGCAGAGACTGTGCCACTGCACTCCTGCCTGGGTGACAGAGCAAGACTCCGTCTCGAACAACAACAAAAAAGAAAATGAGCAAAGAACTCGTAGGTTTTCTCCAGTGAAGACATACAAATGGGCAACATGTATATGAAGAGATGCTCAACACTAATCAGTAGATAAATGCATATCAAAATCACAATAAAATATGTTACCTCACACCCATTGTGTGAGGTACTAAAGTAAGTGCTAAGGGCATAGAGAAATGGAACATTTGTGCATTCTTGATGGAAATGTAAAATGGTACAGCCACTACGGAATACTGTAATAATAGGGGAAAAAACCTTTGAATTTCAATGAAAGTATGGAATCCTCCTTTGTCCAGAGCAAATCTCTTTCATCAGACTTACTATTACAGAAAAATCTGTACATGTGATGAATGTGGAAAAGGCTTTGGCAAATAATCCTTAATTGCATCAGATAATTTATAGTGGAGACAAACTTACATCATCAATGCTGGAAGACTTTTAGGTACAGCTCATGTCTTACCTGATACATATATTGAATGTGGGAAGGCCTTTAACCATGGCTTAACACTATTATCAAATTTCTCATATAAAAGATAAACTGTATAAATGTGCACAGTGTGGAAAGTCTTAGTCATGTCTTCCAGCTCATTGAACATGAGAGAATTCATACTTCAGAAACTATATCATTGTAGTGTATGTTGAAGGCCTGTGTCCACACATAATCTCTGATTCTCCATCAGAAAATTCATAGTGGAAAGAAACCTTATCAATGGAATGAATGTGGAAAAGGCTTTAGCTAAAGTTCACATTTGCTCGGCATCAAAGGATTTCACAGTGTAGAGAAATAATGTCAGTGCAATAAATCTTTTAATAAAGACTAAAAGTGTTTGAAGTCTTTTAGTAAAAAGACTTTTAGCCTTTTTTTTTTTTTTAAAATTTTTTGTAGAGACGGGGTTTCACTGTGTTATCGTCTCCATCTCCTGACTTCGTGATCCACTCGCCTCAGTCTCCCAAAGTGGTGGGATTAAAGGTGTGAGCCACCATGCCCAGCCTAGCCTTTCATTTTTTATTAAACATCAGAATGTTCATTTTGAAGAAAAATCATTAGAATCTCAAAAAATGCAAGAAATCCATCCACCAGTATGAATCACTGAATCTGCACATCAGAAATCACTATATAGAACCATTGCAAATACAGTCTGTGGGGAAACAAGTTACATGTCTTCACTATTTCAAGAGAAATACTATAAATGTATTGAATATGGAAAGACCTTCAGCTGTAATTTAAATCTTAGTGTACATTGCAGGATTTATACTGGATATAAACCATATAAATGTAATGAATGTCGGAAAGCTTATGGCAAAAGCTCAAATCTTTCAATCAACAATGGAGAGAAAACCCTATTAGTGCAACAGTATAAAAACGGTTGGACAAGGCCGGGCGCGGTGGCTCAAGCCTGTAATCCCAGCACTTTGGGAGGCCGAGGCGGGTGGATCACGAGGTCAAGAGATCGAGACCATCCTGGTCAACATGGTGAAACCCTGTCTCTACTAAAAATACAAAAAATTAGCTGGGCATGGTGGCGTGTGCCTGTAATCCCAGCTACTCAGGAGGCTGAGGCAGGAGAATTGCCTGAACCCAGGAGGCGGAGGTTGCGGTGAGCCGAGATCGCGCCATTGCACTCCAG
>NW_022437931.1:14653-15139 GCF_009761245.1 Sapajus apella | reverse complement strand
GGACGGAGACACCCCCCCATGCACCACCAGCGGGGAAAAAAAGACAAAACCCCGAAAAAAAAAAAAAAAAAAAAAAAAAAACGTTTGGACAATATGAATCACTTAGCATGTAAGAAATCCTACAGGAGAGAAACCAAAGGAATGCAGTATTCACCGTAACTTCTGTCATAAGTCCTTCCTGTTAAATATCAGAAAATGTGTGGTGGAGAAAAGTGCTATAAATACAGTAAATATGGGCAGAACTTTAACAATAGTACAAACCTTATTCTCCATCAAAGGGTTTATACGAGGCCGGGCACGGTGGCTCAAGCCTGTAATCCCAGCACTTTGGGAGGCCGAGGCAGGTGGATCACGAGGTCAAGAGATCAAGACCATCCTGGTCAACATGGTGAAACCCTGTCTCTACTAAAAATACAAAAAATGAGCTGGGCATGGTGGGACGTGCCTGTAATCCCAGCTACTCAGGAGGCTGAGGCAGGAGAATTG
>NW_022437931.1:10818-14553 GCF_009761245.1 Sapajus apella | reverse complement strand
TATACATGTACGACAGTAATATTAGATGTCAGCTTGACTGGAATGAGGGATCCCTAGATGGCTGGTGGAGCACTGTTTCTGGCTGTGCTTGTGAGGATGTTGCCAGAGGAGACTGGCATCTGTGTCAGTGGACTGAGAGGGAAAGATCCACCCTCAGTATAGGTGGGCCCCACTCAATGGGTTGCCAGCATGGCTGGAGCGAAGCAGGTAGAAAGTGAGATAAACAGCTTGCTGAGTTTTCCTGTTCTCTCTTTCTTCCCATACCAGATGCTTGCTTCCTTTCCTCCTGCCTTTGGACATCAGATTCCATGCTCTTTGACCTTTGGACTCTGGGACTTGCACCAGCAGTCTCCTGTGGGCTCTTGGGCCTTCAGCCTCAAACTGGGGGCTGCACTGTCAGCCTCCTTGGTTTTGAGGTTTTCATACTTGGACTGAGCCACTACTGGCTTCTCTCTTCCCTCAGCTTGCAGAGGGCCTATTGTGGGACTTTGCCTTGTAATCATATGAGCCAATTCTTAAAATTCCCTTTTATGTATATAGATATCCTGTTGTTTCTGTCCCTCTGGAGAACCCTAACATGTAACAAATGTGAGAACATCATTTTTTATTTTTTTTCAAGACAGGGTTTCACTATGTTGGTCAGGCTGGTCTCAAACTCCTGACCTCAAGTGATCCACCCGCCTCGGCCTCCCAAAGTGCTGGGATTACAGGTGGGAACCACCGCGCCCGGCCAAGAACGTCTTTAGGCAATATAAACGGTTTATTTAGACTGGGCTCAGTAGCTCATGCCTGTAATCCCAGCACGTTGGGAGGCCAAGGCGGGCCAATCATGAGGTCAAGAAATCTAGACCATTCTGGCCAACATGGTGAAACCACATCTCTACTAAAAACACAAAATCAGCTGGGCACGGTGGTGTACCCCTGTAGTCCCAGCTACCTGGGAGTCTGAGGCAGGAGAAATGGCTTGAACCTGGGAGGTGGAGGTTGCAGTGAGCCAAGATCACGCCACTGCACTCCAGCCTGGTGACAGAGCGAGACATCTCAAAGAAAAAAGTAAATAAATTTCTTATTTAGCATTTATAAACCTATACAGGAGAGAAGGCCAGGTCTATAATTTAATAATTGTGGAAAGTCTATCAGTTCAAGTGCATCCTTCATTCTACACGAAAGAACACACTGTATAGACAAATCTTACATATTTAAGAAATGTAGCAAAACATTCAGAGTTCTTGCTATACCTTAGAAGATTCATAGTAGAAAAATCTGAATAAATAAACGAAAAAAGAAAAATCTGAAGAATATAGGAATTACACACAACCTTTGCCATACAGTTATTAGTAAATAGGTTTCTACAGTTGAAAATAACTAACCATACAAATGAGTGTGTTTCTTTTTTTTTTTTTTTTTTTTTTGAGACGGAGTTTCACTCTTGTTACCCAGGCTGGAGTGCAATGGCGCGATCTCGGCTCACCGCAACCTCCGCCTCCTGGGTTCAGGCAATTCTCCTGCCTCAACCTCCTGAGTAGCTGGGATTACAGGCACGCACCACCATGCCCAGCTAATGTTTTGTATTTTTAGTAGAGATGGGGTTTCACCATGTTGACCAGAATGGTCTCAATCTCTTGACCTCGTGATCCACCCGCCTCGGCCTCCCAAAGTACTGGGATTGCAGGCTTGAGCCACTGCGCTCGGCATGAGTGTGTTTCTTATTGCAGTAGTGTATTAGTTTGTTTTGACACTGGTATTAAGAACTGCTCGAGACTGGGTAATTTATAAAGGAAACAGATTTGATTGTCTCACAGTTCTGCATGGCTAGAGAGGCCTCACAAAACTTACAATGATGGCAGAAGGGGAAGCAGGCACCTTCTTCACAGGGTGGCAGGAGAGAACGAAGTAGGAAGTTCCAAACACTTATAAAACGATCCAATCTTATGAGAACTCACTATCATGAGAACGGCATGGGGGAAACCGCCCCCATAATCCAATCACCTTCCTCCTTTGACACGTGGGGATTACAGGTCCCTCCCTTAACACATGGGAATCACAATTTGATTTGAGAATGAGATCTGGTTGGGGACACAGAACCAAACCATATCAAGTAGCTTGCAATTTTATTCAATAGTCCTACTGGGTATACAAAGATACCTAATGGATGCAGTGCATGTGCTAAAGTTGAAAAGTATACTTGTGAAAGTAGCAAGAAGTAATGGATAAGAACCTTGGTTGAGAATCTGTTATGGGCAAGATAAGACACACTCGATACTATTCAGAAGCTCAAAGATGTACATGTATGTGTTTTAAATATCACAATATGGCATAGTAAGTGCATTCTTTCTTTAAACCACTTCTTTCCTATCTCAGGGTCTTTGTGTTTAACCATTCACCATAAAACCTTGTCTTGACTGTAGTGGTTAATATAGTAGATTCTGGTCATGTTACCTGGGTTTAAATCCCAGTTCCACTGCCTCAAGTCTCCTCATCTGAGAAATGGTGACAATAAGAGCACTTATTTCACAGAGTTAGTAAGATTAAAATAGTTATGGCAGGTAAAAATCTTATAACATTGCCTGATATCTTCAAAAGCATGCGTTTTAAATCTGTTAGTTTCAGCCTTATGATATTTTCATGGCTGGTTCCCTGCCATTCTGGTAAACCCAAATGCCATGTTCTTTGAGGTTTCCTTCCACCTGTCACTCTCTGTTCTTAATGTTTCTAGTACATTTGTAACTACTGGATACAGTTGATAGTTGTGTTCCCCCTCACTAGAATGTAAACTCAACATTTTTTGCATAGTTTTCTTGATTAAATTGAGTGAAGCTCTGCAACATAGATATTGGCAGTTGAATCTGAGATTCCAATTCGTAATGTTTTTCATTCAGTGTTTTTCTCAAGGCATTTTTTCCCTATGGATTCTATTTTTTCTATCCTCAGGGACCTTTATCTAATATATACATTTTGATTTCTGTTAATCTCCTCTGCTACTTCTCCTTAACATCATTTTCCTATCTCCTATTCTAACAATAATAATCTCTGATCATTTTGGAGGCAACTGTGCACCCAAACTCTTACTATGCTGTGGTGTCACATTACATTTTTTTTTTTTTTTTTTTTTGAGACGGAGTTTCGCTCGTTACCCAGGCTGGAGTGCGATGGCGCGATCTTGGCTCACCACAACCTCCGCCTCCTGGGTTCAAGCAATTCTCCTCCCTCAGCCTCCCGAGTAGCTGAGACTACAGGCGCATGCCACCATGCCCAGCTAACTTTTGTATTTTTTTAGTAGAGATGGGGTTTCACCATGTTGACCAGGATGGTCTCGATCTCTTGGCCTCGTGATCCACCCGCCTCGGCCTCCCAAAATGCTGGGATTACAGGCGTGAGCCACCACGCCCGGCCCACATTACATGGTTAATGCTCCCCTACACATTTTCTAACAAATGTCACAACTTAAGAGATACTATTCTTTCCCATAGTTGCTCTTGTGTCATGTGATTGTACCAGGGTTACTACAGAGTGCTTTTATTTAACTCATCATGTCTCCATAAAGGAGAATTTATTCTTCATTATCCAGTAGGAGAATGTATGAATACAAGTTTAGCATTTCTCCTATATGGGTGAAAAAGGTATTTCTATATTTGGAAAAATAGGAACCATCATCCTTCTGGGTATAGCTTCCCAATCTGACTGCATTAAATTAAGAGTGTAAACCAGCATTAAATTTTTTTTTTTTTTTTTTTT
>NW_022437931.1:0-10718 GCF_009761245.1 Sapajus apella | reverse complement strand
CGGCTCACCGCAACCTCCGCCTCCTAGGTTCAGGCAATTCTCCTGCCTCAGCCTCCTGAGTAGCTGGGATTACAGGCACCCGCCACCATGCCCAGCTAATTTTTTGTATTTTTAGTAGAGACGGGGTTTCACCATGTTGACCAGGATGGTCTCGATCTCTTGACCTCGTGATCCACCCACCTCGGCCTCCCAAAGTGCTGGGATTACAGGCTTGAGCCACCGCGCCCGGCCATACCAGCATTAAATTAACATTTACTTATTTATCTTTGTTTATGTTGTTCTTCATTCCTTCACACAATTCTGTATTTCTCTCTCACAGTGCTTCTTTCTACCCAAAGACTTCCCTTTATTATTCTGTTAAAGTAGATTTGCTGGCTATAGATGCTTTTTTTTCTCTCTCTCTGAAGATATGTTTACCTGTCATTCATTTTTGAAGAACATTTATGCTTAGCTTAATATTCCAGGTTGAGAATGGTGTTCTTTCATAGCACATCAAAGGTATTATTCCATTGCCATCTGCCTCCCTTCATTTGAGGAATAAGCTCAAATCATTGCTCTTTTGAAAGCAGTGTATTCAACCCTGGCCAGTTTTAGCATTTTGTTTCTTGGCTTTGTTTCTTGGCTTTGTTTCTTAGAAGTCTTGCTAAGTAAAATAGGTATGCATGTGGTTTTCTTCATATTTATTATCTATGAGATATGCAGAGTTTTATACCTTTTACTAATTTTTTTTTTTTTTTTGGAGATGGAGTTTTGCTCTTGTTACCCAGGCTGGAGTGCAATGGCGCGATCTCGGCTCACCGCAACCTCCGCCTCCTGGGTTCAAACAACTCTCCTGCCTCAGCCTCCTGAGTAGCTGGGACTACAGGCATGCGCCACCATGCCCAGCTAATTTTTTGTGGTTTTAGTAGAGACGGGGTTTCACCATGTTGACCAGGATGGTCTTGATCTCTTGACCTCGTGATCCACCCGCCTCGGCCTCCCAAAGTGCTGGGATTACAAGCGTGAGCCACCACACCCGGCCCCTTTTACTAATTTTTGAAAATTTTCTGGGATTGTCTAAACAGATATTGCTTTTTCTCAATTTTGCTTACTTTTCTGTTTCCAGAACACACTTTTTGGTAGTCTTCTCTCTCTCTCTCTGATTCAGTTTGGATATTTTCACATCTTTGGGTCTGTGGCCCCATAGGACCTCCTGGCTGGGACAGGAGCCCAGGGGTATGATGGACAAAGCACATGGTAGGTGAGAGAGACCTGCAGCTCTTGGAAATGGGGGCTGAGCTGTAAATATCTCCATCTCCCTCTCACCAGCGGTCCCCATTCCAAAAGGAAATCTCTCCTCCCCTCATGAGTTGAGGGCAATCACAACCCTAACAATAGCTGCTGTCCACCAAAACAGTGGCTGTGCATGAAGCCCTCTCTGACCCATGCCCTGTAAACCTCAACTCTGTACATCATCTTAATGGCCCCTAGATGGGTCCACTCATCATCTCCATTTTGCACAGGAGTAAACATCCCCTAAGAGTGTGTCGCTTGCTTATAAACCCATGAAGAGAAATAGGAAATCCTGAATTCAACCCAGACCGAAGGACCTCCAGCCCACTACCTTTCTATTCCGTCTGTGCTTGGTGCCAGACCCCATCTCATTTTGACTCTTCTGAGGAGCCTTCTCAGGCCCCGCAGGGCACTGTGCAGACTTCCCTGGATGCTGACAATCAAGACTACTATTTTCATGTGGGGCTAATATTGACCAGCTTCCTAAGGATTACCTCATTTACTTATTCCTCCTTTCCCCCAAAAAGAGTAGAGAGGAATGATCATTCCTGTCTCTTAACGTATCTGCAGTTCAGAGAGGGCAGGCAACATTCATACAGGACCATTGTTTGTTTTGTTTTTCTACATGGAGTGTTGCTCTGTCGCCGGGCTAGAGTGCAGTGGCACAGATCTCAGCTCACTACAACTTCCGCCTCCCGGGTTCAAGCTATTCCCCTGCCTCAGCCTCCTGAGTAGCTGGGACTACAGGCACGCACCACCACGCCCAGCTAATTTTTTTTGTATTTTAATAGAGATGCAGTTTCACCATGTTGGCCAGGATGGTCTTGATCTCCTGACCTTGTGATCCGCCTGCCTTGGCCTCCCAAAATGCTGGAATTACAGGCGTGAACCACTGCACCCCGCCGAGAAAATATTTTAAATAGCCCTTTTTTTTTTTTTTTGTCTTTTTGTTTTTTTCCTTTTTGTGGAGAACAGGGTCTCGCTATATTGCCCAGGCAGGTCTCGAACTCCTGGGCTCAAGCTATCCTCCCGCCTCTGCCTCCCTAAGAGCTGGGATTACAGGTGTGAGCCACAGCGCCTGGCTAAATAGCCCATTTTTAAAGCCTGATAAATCTAAGTACTGGCAGCCAGCCTGCAAATGTAACAAACTGCATGGCTCATGCACCTAGGTCACGATGAGCACAGAATGTAGATGAGGGGTCAGCCCATAAAAAGGAAGAAAGTTTTGTTATTGGGAAATCAAAACTTAAGCAGGGAAGGGGATTGGCATTTAACCTTTTAAGTGAGATAATGAAACTTAGGTGACATCTGGGAAGATTGTAACCCCGTAGTACTTGACCAAGGAGGAACTCCGGGGGGAGGGACAGGGATTTGCAAGCGAGGAGATAAATTACCTGTTGTGACTGCCCCAGATGTGCCTGCCTGCCAGACACCCAATCTTGCAAGACTGTTACTGAAAGTCTCACTTTCACTATTCACGCCTCTAAGTCTATTCTTTGGGTTTGGATGGGTGAGTGTTTCTCACATAAGCAGCTGAGGTCTACACTGAACTGGGTTGGCTTCCCTTGTTCCCTTTATTCCCTTGACTGGAAATGAAGGAGACTCTAGGCAGATTCCTCTCTGCCCAGTCTGCTAAGCCCAGAACATAAGTAACTACACTGGGACATTGTTACCTGGGGCCTCAAGTCCTTCCCCATAAACCTGCTTCGCATGGTCACCATTGCCACTGCCTGAACACCTCCAACAGGGTAACTGGTGGCACTCCACCACATCACTCTGTCACAACCACATGCAATGATTTATTCCTAGGGTCCAATTCATTCATTCCTGGCATCCAAACACCACCAGAGGATGCTTCCTCCACACCACACTGAACTGTCACTCAGTTATCAGTCACTATTGCAGACACTGGAGGGAAGATGAAGAGTTGAGAATGTCCAATATGATCATCACCATGTCTCTGTACCCATGGCTTTCCCCACCCATCCCTCTAGAAGGTGTCCTTAGTCTCAGCTGCTCCTCCCTACCCCTGTGTAAAATCAATGACTGACAATGAGTACTAAGTCCCAAGAGTGTTCATTCTCCCACCTGCAGTTGACCAGCTACTTCTGAAACTGGCTGAATCTGGGCTGAGCCCTTCTATAAAGCCCATAAACATCCTCTTCTCCTGCCTAGATCAAACCTGCTCACACATGTACATTTCCAGGTTGTGCTGGTGTATGAACCAGTTCTCTGATCTGACTCTCACCAGTACATCATGTAGTATGCAGTGATGGGTGTAGGTAGTAATATTATCACCTCAGGTTGTGCCTGCCGCATCACAATTGGCACACAGAGATAGTGCAATTGTGTTTGTGGCCCACACATCAGATTTTTGGGTGTTCCTATCACATGTCTGTCCCACAAGTCTCTGTGGAGACTGCTATGGTGTTTCAGTATCTCCATCCTGTCTCACAGGTCCCTTGCGTGTTTTGCACATGCCTGTGTGTTTCATGTTTCTCATACATGTTTTCTGTTGTGGATGTGGCTTACATGTATGGCTCCAGACTGTACTGGGGAGTGTCAGCTTCCTACATCTGTCAGTGTATGCCACAGATGTATGTGTATGTTGCTAGGGTGTGCTGTCACCACTGCACACCTGTCTCACAGCCAGCACATACAGTACCTGTAATGTTTATTTCCAGGCTGCCCATGTTGTGATAGCAAAAGACACATTGTGTTTCCCGGTTTGTCACCACCATAAACCTGTCCATTTGGAACAGATCTTAATTACTCATTTCATCAATATCTAGTATACAGAGTTAGAAACTAGCCTAGGAGACCCTGTCTACACACACCTACACACACACACACACACACACACACACACACACACACACACACGAAAATGTGAAATATGAAAATCTGAAATAGGTGGTGAGGAATTTTTAAAAGAAAATTACTAACTAGTAACGCTACCCCCTCCCCCAAGCTAAAGATTTAAACATAAGACCTAACACCATAAAAACCCTAGAAGAAAACCTAGGCAAAAGAAACTATCATTAGAGTGAACCAGCAACCAACAGAATGGGAAAAAATTTTTGCAATCTACCCATCTGACAAAGGGCTAATATCCAGAATCTACAAAGAACTTAAACAAATTTACAAGAAAAAAACAACCCCATCAAGAAGGACATGAAAAGTCATTTTTCAAAAGAAGGCATTTATGCAGTCAACAAACATGAAAATGAGCTCATCATCACGCTCATTAGAGAAATGCAAATCAAAACCACATTGAGATACCATCTCACACCAGTTAGAATGGCGATCATTAAAAAAATCAGGAGACGGGCCGGGCGCGGTGGCTCACGCCTGTAATCCCAGCACTTTGGGAGGCCGAGGCGGGTGGATCACGAGGTCAAGAGATCGAGACCATCCTGGTCAACATGGTGAAACCCCATCTCTACTAAAAATACAAAAAATCAGTTGGGCATGGTGGCGCGTGCCTGTAATCCCAGCTACTCAGGAGGCAGAGGCAGAATTGCCTGAACCTAGGAGGCGGAGGTTGCGGTGAGCCGAGATCGCGCCATTGCACTCCAGCCTGGGTAACAAGAGCGAAACTCCATCTCTTAAAAAAAAAAAAAAAAAATCAGGAGACAACAGATGCTGGAGAGGATGTGGAGAAATAGGAATTATTTTACACTGTTGGTGGGAGTGTAAATTAGTTCAACCATTGTGGAAGACAGTGTGGCGATTCCTCAAGGATGTAAAAATAGAAATACCATTTGACCTAGCAATCCCATTACTGGGTATATACCCGAAGGATTATAAATCATTCTATTATAAAGACACATGCACACATGTGTTTACTGCAGCACTGTTTACAACAGCAAAGACTTGGAACCAACCCAAATGCCCATCAAAGACAGACTGGATAAAAAGAAAATGTGGCACATATACACCATGGAACACTATACAGCCATCAAAAAGGATGAGTTCATGTCCTTTGAAGGAATATGGGTAAAGCTGGAAACCCTCATTCTCAGCAAACTGACACCAGAACAGAAAACCAAACACAGCATGTTCTCACTCATAAGTAGGTATTAAACCATGTGCTTTCATTAGAACACATGGACACAGGGAGGGGAACATCTCACACTGAGGCCTGTCAGGGGGTCGGGGGGCCAGAGGCAGGACAGCAGGGGGTAGGGATATGGGAAGGGATAGCATTAGGAGAAATATCTAATGTAGACGATGGGGGATGGATGCAGCAAACCATCATGGCATGTGTATACCTATGTAACACGTTCTGCACATATACCCCAGGAGTATAATAATTTAAAAAATTAAAAATTTGGGTGAGGCATGGTAGTTCACACCTGTAATCCCAACACTTTTGGAGGACAAGGCATTCCAGACCAGCCTGGCCAACATAGCAAAACCCTGTCTGTACTAAAAATACAAAATGAGTTGGGTGTGGTGGTGCACACCTGCAGTCCCAGCTACTTGGGAGGCTGAGGCATGAGAATTGCTTGAACCTGGGAGGCAGAGGTTGCTGTGAGCCGAGATTGCGCCACTGCTCTCCAGACGGGGCAACAGAGCAAGACTCTGTCTCAAAATAAATAATGAAAAAATGAGAATGAAATTGAGGACCAAGTATGGTGGCTCATATCTGTAATCCCAGCACTTTCGGAGACCAACGCAGGAGGATATCGAGTCCAGGAGTTCAAGACCAACCTGGGCAAAATGGCAAAACCCCATCTCTAGAAAAACAAAAAATTAGCCAGGCAAAGTTAGCCACACACCTGTAGTCCCAGCTACTTGGGAGGCTGAGGCAGTAGAATCCCCTGAGCCTGGGATGTTGAAGCTGTAGTGAGCCATGATGGTACCACAGCACTCTGTCTGGGCAACAGTGAGACCCAGTCTCAAAAAAAAAAAAAAAAAAAAAGAAAGGAAAAAATTTCCTCCGATAGAAAAAGAATTGTTAAACACAACAAAGAAATTGTATCATAGAATAATGAGGAAAATTCCAACATGTCTTTATTACTAAAGATAGCTATTTGGCACTGTGTTTTAATTTTTTTTAAATATAAACTCATCTTAAAAAAAGCAGAGAAAACATATGAACAGATATTTTACCAAAGGTACACAGGTGGCAAATAAAAACATTAAAAAATGCTTAACATCATGAAGTTTTAGGGTAATCCCACTACTCATATATTTCTTTTTTTTTTTTTTAAGCCTTTCTTTCTAAACAAACCACTACTCATATATTAAAAGAGCTAAAATAAAAAAGATTGGCCATATGAAGCTCTGGCAGGGATGTAGAAGAACTGGAACTCTCATACACCCTTGGTGGGAATACAATAGGAAACATCCATTTAGATCAGTTTGGCATTTCTTAAAATGTCAGACATTCACCTACATTGTAACTTACACATTACAGTTTGAGTTATTAACATAAGGAAAATAAAACACGTCCATATAAAGAACCGAACGCATGTAGTTACAGCAGCTTTATTTGTAATATACAAAAATCTATAAATAACATAAATGTCCCTAAACACATGGATAAACAATGACTTATCCACAGAACAGCATGAGACTCAGCAACACAAATATTCATCATTGCTGAACCTCAAAATACTTATACAGCATGAAGAAAATCAGTAAGAAAAAAAAGTCCGTGTGTGTGTGTGTGTGTGTGTATGTATATATATAAAATTTAAAATTCCAGAAAATGCAAACTAATTTACTGTAAAGGAAATCAGTTGATCCATGAAAAGCTGGAGAAGGCAGAAAGAGATTATAAAAGGATACAAAAAATATATGGGTGACAGGTAAATTCATTTTCATGGTTGTGATGATGGTTTCATGGCTTTACCAAACTGTGCATTTTGGATATGGATACTTTGTTGCATGTCAATTATACAAATTAGACCTTCATAAAGCTTTAAAAAGTGGTTCAAAATTAAGAGCCTAGATGTTCCACTTCTTTTTTTTGAAAGTCAGGTTGGTAACCTGATACGGACTCTACCATCTCTCTCTCTCCTTATGCCCTGAGAGCAAGGCAACCCTGCCTCAGGGGCAGAAAATTTTGGCAAGCAATGAAGACTGTTGCCACCTGAATTAATAGGAAAACACTGGCTGAGTCACAAAAGCCACATTCCTGAATTGCAGAATTCTCTCTCAACTTCTCTCTATTCTTATTCTCCTGCCTGCATAGCAATGGCCTTGAGATGAACAGCCCATAGAGGATATAAGGAGCCACAAAACCTTTATGGACTCTTTTCTGACACTGATCTCAGCCATAAGAAATGGTTATGCCAGGCGCGGTGGCTCAAGCCTGTAATCCCAGCACTTTGGGAGGCCGAGGCGGGTGGATCACAAGGTCAAGAGATCGAGACCATCCTGGTCAACATGGTGAAACCCCGTCTCTACTAAAAATACAAAAAATTAGCTGGGCATGGTGGTGCGTGCCTGTAATCCCAGCTACCCAGGAGGCAGAGGCAGGAGAATTGCCTGAACCTAGGAGGCGGAGGTTGCGGTGAGCCGAGATCGCGCCATTGCACTCCAGCCTGGGTAACAAGAGCGAAACTCCGTCTCAAAAAAAAAAAAAAAAGAAAAGAAATGGTTACAAAATCCTGAGAATTTCTGTACTCACTGATCCCACACAGCCATATTCACTGGAAAATTTGTAGATGAACTTTTAGAAGTTCATTCCATCTAATTTACTGCAGTCTTCTCTACTCCCCATTTGCCTAGAGTTTTGGTCCCAATTACAGTTGTGCCTGGAACTTCACCTCTACACCTATAGTCTGAAAACAAATGGAATCAGCCTACACTGACTTACACATCATGGCACATGGCTCCTTTGCAGGACCTGGGAAACAGATTCCCCTCAATGGTGCTAAGAATTATGTGGTATTTCTTGTGAATAACTGAACAAAATTTACGTTCACGGAAGCACTGCACATTGTCACAACTGCCTCTTCTTTTTTCTTTTTTTTCTTTTTGAGATGGCATCTCAGTATGTTGCCAAGGCTGGACTCAGTGGCTATTCACAGGCGCGATCCCACTACTGATCAGCACGTGAGTTTTGACCAACTGCCTCCTTTTCATGGTGACCTCTGACCTCACAAAAATGGCAACAGATCACAATACAGGAACACAAAGCCTGGCAGTCTTTACTTTGAGGCCTTGGGCAGCAGGCCAATTACATCAATACAGGACAAAAACCTGCTTCTGCCATCACACTGTCCCTTATGAGCACAGAAAATTTGAGATCTCCACAAAATCTGTCCACCCCTTCATGCTCATATCACTATTCTGCTTATAAATCATTGTATACAATGAATAGAAACCCCAAGATTAAAGGTGCATAAATTTTTAAAAATCTTTGTTTTAAGACAGTTTCGCTCGTCACCCAGGCTGCCGGGCAATGGTGCGATCTCGGCTCACTACAACCTCTGCCTCCTGGGTGCAAGTGATTCTCCTGCCTCAGCCTCCCAAGTAGCTAGGATTAAAGGCGCCTTCTACCATGCCGGGCTACTTCTGTATTTTCAGTAGAGATGGGTTTCAACACGTTGGTCAGGCTGCTGACCTGGACTCAGCTGATCTGCCTGCCACTGCCTCCCAAAGTGCTGGGATTACAGGACTAAGCCACGGTGCCCAGCCTTTTTAAAACCTTTATAAAAAGATCACAAATCAGAGCAATGTGCACCAAGCAGTTTCCAAGCTGGTGAATCAGAATCTGGAAAAATTCATTACAAGCATCACGTGAGACCAAAAAAAGTAATCCTTCTTAGAAAGCTGACAGTGTAACTCAGATTGACTCCTCTGGACCACAAATGGGACAGGTCTATACTCTAAAGTCAGAGAAAGGACATGAGTACCTCCTGCATCCTTGGGCTATTAATAATTTCCCCAAGCAAATGGGAGAATACAGAGGTTTATTTCTCTGAGCACTGTGGGGAAGTGACTCATGCACATTGTGTATACCTGCCAGGTGGTAGAGGTAAAATGGCTTCAGCCTCAGAAATGGGCAGTGACATAAATCAGGCTATGGCCCTGCACAGATTACAAATTACAATGAAGCTCCTCAAAGCTTCCCACATACCTGAAGCTTACATAGAATCCCCCATTGTAGATGCTGAAAGTTTAAATTTAGGAAGATGGCTCCCACAGTCTCCTCCAGTGCTATTATACCAAATAAAGAAACAGCACATTCGAAACAGCACATTCCCTTCACATTTAAGGCTTTTCTTCAGTGTGAACTTTCCTCAGCTAAATGAGGTTAGATTTCCCACATTCACTGCATTCATAAGGCCTTTCTCCAGTGAACTCTTTGGTGTTGAATAAGGTTAGATTTGTGGGTAAAGAGTTTCCCACATTCACTGCACTCATAAGGTCTTTCTCCAGTGTGACCTCTCTGGTGCTGAATGAGGGTAGAGCTCTGGCTAAAGGATTTCCCACATTCACTACATTCATAAGGTCTTTCTCCAGTGTGAACTCTCTGGTGTTGAATGAGGCTAGCACTTTGGCTAAAAGACTTACCACATTCATTACACTCATAAGGCCTTTCCCCAGTATGAAGTCTTCGGTGCTGAATGAGGCCAGAGCAATGTCTAAAAGATTTGCCACATTCACTGCACTCATAAGGTCTTGTGCCAGTATGAATTCTCCTGTGTTGAATGAGGTCAGATTTGCGGGTAAAAGATTTTCCACGTTCACTGCATTCATAAGGCCTTTCTCCAGTGTGAACTCTTTGGTGTCGAATCAGGATAAATTTGCGGCTAAATGATTTCTCACATTCACTGCACTCATAAGGCCTATCACCAGTGTGAATGCTGCGGTGTCGAATGAGGTGAGAGAATTCTCTAAAGGATTTCCCACATTCACAGCACTGATAAGGCCTTTCTCCAGAGTGAACTCTCTGGTGTCGGAAAAGGTTAGAGCTTTGTCTAAAGGATTTCTCGCACTCACCACATTTATAAGGCCTTTCTCCAGTGTGAACTCTCTGGTGTTCAATGAGGTTAGATTTGTAGCTAAAGGTTTTCCTACATTCACCACACTCATAACGCACTCCTCTGGTGTGACGTCTCTGGTGGTGAATGAATTCAGATTTATGGATAAAGCCTTTCCCATGATCACTGCATTCATCAGGCCCTTCTCCAGTGTAAACTATCTTAGGTAAGTTTAGGTGGCACTTTTTGCTAAAGGATTCTCCACATTCACTACACTCAAATGTCTTTGGTCCAGTGTGAATTTGCTGGTGCTGAACAAGTGTGTTCTTGCAGGTGAAAGCTTTCTCACATTGACTACAATCATAAAGCCCTTCTTCAGAGCAGACACTCTGAGGCTGAACAAGTGTGTGTTTGTGGCTTGAAGCTTTTTTGCATTCGCCCCACTTGTAACAATTTTTTGCCCCATAAAATGCCTGTATATGCTTGCTGCTGCTACTGTGT
>NW_022437930.1:0-21876 GCF_009761245.1 Sapajus apella | reverse complement strand
GAAAAAAGCCACAGGGTAGATTTAATGTATAAACGACTCATTCACACTAAGTGAAGTCACACGCTATCACTCAAAGGACGCTGAGCTACAGCAATCTGCACCTCGTTCCTGTGACAAAAGGAGTGAAGTCAGCCGCCACAGCAAGTGGAGGTTGTGCATGTGAGTTTCATCAGCTGGGCACTATGTTTAATTTGCAATTTTGATGTGATTTTGATAACCATAGCATAAGGAATTTATATCCAGTTTTAAGTGGTACGTATTTAAATAATATAACATGAAATATCTAAATCAGCCCTGGAATCTGCAAAAAAAGAAAAAAAAAAGTTTCCATTTAACAACGGGCCCAACCTACCCTATGACACATCACTATATAATGTCAGAACCCTGGGGATAAAAGGAGGATCCTGGAAGCTTCCAGAAGAAAACTAGACCACACATGGAAGACAGAGGATTAATGTCAAGGGGTTTCCCTATAGCAACAGAGCATGGAAGCCAACAGCAAGGATTCCAGAAACCCAAGAGGCAACCATTTCCAGCCTCAAGGCCTGCATCTTCTCTGCTGTGGTTTGGATGTGGTTTGCCACCTCAGAAAGTCAGAGTGAAATTTGGTCCCCAGTGCAACAGTATTGAGCAAGAGGTGGTGGAACTTTCAGAGGTGATTAGGTCATGGGGGCACACCCTCATGCATGCATTAACACCATTCTCTAGAGACTGGGTTTCTTCTCATGAGGCTGGTTGTTATAAAGTGAGTCAGTCCCCTTTGCCCCATCTCGTTTTTCAAGGCTCACCTGCCCTTCCAGTTTTCTGCCACGCTATGACACGCCATGAAGGCTCTCACCAGAAGCCAACCAGATGTGACCCCTCAACCTTGAACTTCCCAGGCCTTGAGGTTGGAAATTGTTTCCTCTTGGGACTCTGTAATCCTTGCTCTTGGCTTCCGTTGGGAAGCCTGCTGACATTGATCATCTTCTCCAGAACTAAAAGAAATAAATTTCTTTTAGTCTGTAGCCTTCTACCACAGCAACAGAAAATGAACCTAAGACATTCCCAAACTGTCTATCAAGGATAGAGAAAAAACATAGACATTTTATAACACATTGGATCTTCCATCTTCATATATTTGCCTCCCATTTTGGGAAGGAGCGCTCCAGCAAAATAGAGAAATAAAGTTTGATTTTCTTATATCCTCAACAATTGTGGCTCATGAAGGCCAGAGGGCACGTCCCAAAATCGAGATTGAGGAAGGTACATGGGACACCAGAATGAAGAACAAAGCAGATGGAGGCTTGACAAGCTGGGGCGCATGCGAGGCGTGCAGAGGAGCCTGTGATGCCAACCGAGGGCCCAGCCCCACTGGGCACCCATCTGCACAGGTAGCCGGCCATTTAGAGTGGCTGGGGTTGGATGGCCTCACCTTGGGCCTTTAACAGAAGTAGCATGGGTAGACAAGCATATGCCTTTCCAGTGGGATCCCATAGTATCAGTATTTCTCTAATACACACTTGTTTTAGAAGTTAAACAAATGGCTAATGCTCACTTAGAGCCAGAGAGCAAAGTCCTCCCAAAGTCCCCTTTAAAAACATCGAAATAGCCTGACTGAACCTGACTCCATAGTGAGGTGAAGGAATATTTTGCATAGTATTTAAAGGAACCGCCGTTCTTGTCTCCCAGGAGAGCAGGTCCTGACCTACCTATATCCTATGAAGGTTCACTTCTGGGCCACTGACGCAGATGCTAACGACAGCTTCAGAAAGGAGAGCTCCCACAGAGAAAGCCTCCCTTTCCTCCTGCTCATGAAGACACACCCAACACAAGTGAGCAGGAGTGGCATTATCTCACAAATCAACACTGTGAAACAAACACCAGCCCTCAGACAGGAAGATTCACATCCTGGGTTAGGTCAGATTGTTCTAGAACTAGGCACATCGACATCAGGATCTCAGAACACCAGGCAAACCCATGCAGCCCTGATGTACTGAGCACCTACTACCTGTCAGGCGCAGCCTTAGATGTCAGGGATAAGGAATGATCAACTGGCAAAAACATTTGCTCTCGTGGGATTAAACCCGAATAGCGGAAGACAGACAATAAATAAGTACAATCAGTGTGGCAAATGGTGATAAATATTTTGTAGAAAAATTAGGCAGGGGAGAGAGATAGGGAGTAATGGGGCTGGATTTTTTTTTTTTTTTTTTGAGACGGAGTTTCTCTCTTGTCACCCAGGCTGGAGTGCAATGGCCCAATCTCGGCTCACCACAACCTTCGCCTCCTGGGTTCAAGCAATTCTCCTGCCTCAGCCTCCTGAGTAGCTGGGACTACAGGCGTGCGCCACCATGCCCAGCTAATTTTTGTATTTTTAGTAGAGACAGGGTTTCACCATGTTGATCAGGATGGTCTCGATCTCTTGACCTCGTGATCTACCCGCCTTGGCCTCCCAAAGTGCTGAGATTATAGGCGTGAGCCACCGTGCCCGTGCTGGGGCAGGAATTTTAAATCAGGCAGTGACAGGGTAAGGCTCAGTGAGAAAGATGTCTGATTAAAGACACAGCATTAAGGGAAAACGCTTAATGCCAGGCTGTGTCTGAGAAGCTGCCAGTTGCCCAGGGTCACTCTAGCAGAGTTGGGGCCATGGGGGGGGAAGGGACAGAGCATGTGGAGACACGGAGACCCCTGTAAAGCCTCTGACTTGTGCCGTGAGTGAGAGAAAAGCCGTTGTGGGTTTGAACAGAGGGATGATGGGTTATAATTTACCTGTTAGAAAGGAGGGCATATGTGAAAAGACCACTTGAGAGGTCACAGAAATAAGCTGGTAAGATATAACATTGGCTTCAACTAGGGCGTAGCAGGATATATATTCTTTTTCCCCTCCCTCCCTCCCTCCCTTCCTCCCTCCCTCCTTCCCTCCTTCCCTCCTTCCTTCCCTCTTTCCTTCTTTCCCTCCTTCCCTTTTCTTTCTCTTTCTTTCTCTTTTTCTTTCTTCTTTCTTTCTCTTTCTTTCTTTCTTTCTTTCTTTCTTTCTTTCTTTCTTTCTTTCTCTTTCTTTCTCTTCCTTTCTTCCTTCTTTTTTTTTTCTCTCTCTCTCCCAGGCTGGATTACAGTGGCATGATCTTGGTTCACTGTAACCTCCCAAGTTCACGGAGAAGCAACAGGTTCAGGTTCGGCAGCAAAGCAACAAGGAACTAGGCTGAGGAGGTCTTTTCTAGGTCCTGAACCTACCTACCAGGCAGGAGTCTCTTTCCGACACACCAAGGAGGTTGCTCCTCCTCTGTGGGGCTACACTAGTATCACTGGCACCCAGGGCAGGCCTCGTTCATTCCCCAGATCTCTCCCCTACATTTAGCAATTAATTTTAGCAAATGAATATCTCTGGAGGGATTATCAGAGTGCTCCAGACACAGTTGAAAAAAAAAACAACACTCTGAGTTGGGGCAGAGTGGTGTTCTACACCCAGCCTTGGTCTCAAAGGGCTCAAGAGGCCACTTCCTTCTGCAATGGGAGGACTCTAGGGAGTCTGATGATCAGAGCACAGCATGGGAATAAAGTGACGGAAGCTTCTGGCTTCCCTGCTTCTCAGCACAGAGGAGATCTCTTGGGTAGGGGCCAAGTGGTGGTGTGCCCAGAGCATGGGGTTTGGAGAGAGGCAGGCCTAGGTTTCAATTTCTTTTATTTTTTTTTCCCATTTATTTATTTTATTGCATTTTAGGTTTTGGGGTACATGTGAAGAACATGCAAGATTGTTGCATAGGTACACACGTGGCAGTGTGATTTGCTGCCTTCCTCCCCATCACCCACATCTGGCATCTCTCCCCTTGCTATCTCTCCCCAGCTCCCCACCCCCCCACCGTCCCTCCCCTATTTCCCCTCATGTGGAAACCAGGTTTCAATTTCATCTCTGCCTCTGACAATCTGTAAGAGCTGGGGCAGGGCAATGCATCCCCTAAGACTTAGTTCCCACACCTGTGAAATGGAGACTGCTGTCTAATTCTCGGGGCTGGATAAAAATCTGGCACGAACATGCCCAGGCATGTTGTGTAGACTCAACCAATGGCAACAGGACCTCAGTGGGTGCTAAGTTGACTGGGCATATCCGATTTCTCTTCAAATAAATAAATGTTTTCTGTAAATATCTCTTCCAGGGAACCTTGTACTCCTGATGCCTGGAAATCATAAGTGAAGACTTACCACATTACCAACTCATTCAAAACCACAGGATTTAAAGAGAAAAAAAAAAGAGAAGGGAAACGTCAGCAAAAAAAGCCAGCTGCAGAGCTTCCCGGAGACAGTCACACAGTGCTCTGCATATGAACAGTGACCACGCACAGCTGGTTGTTGACAATGCCCGAGTGAGGAGAAAGCCGGCAGGTTGTTCCTCATGAGGCAAGTGAAAAGAAGTCATGGCTGAGACAGTTCATAAAGATGGCAAGGACCACCTTCTAAGCGGCGCCATAAATGAGGACACTGAGAACACCTTGAAGGCACTGGACACAGTGGCCAGATGGCCACCACCCTCATGGCTCCTGTGTGACTGACAGCAGCATCAGCATCTCCCCTCAGGACCCTCCCTTCCCCATGCAGCACCTGCAGGAAGATCCCGGGAGGGAGAGGAACACCACCGGAAGCTACGGGCTGGTCCTGGGCCGCAGGCAATGGATGAGGACACTGGGATAGGATAAAGGAAGGACTGGCACCACCCAAGGTCAGAGAAGCAGCAGCAGTCCAGCCTATTTCTAAGAAGTCACACCTGTCTATGTCTTGCTTCTCGTTAATTTAGGGATTGGGCCTGAGCTGTCTTCTGATAGAAGATGGTCCACAACCACATTTACAGTGGAAATGCTTAAAGCCAAGCAGAACTGAGACTGGAAACACTTAAGTTACCTGAGGATGAAATAAAAGCAGTGGGCAGAAGCCTGTTATAGCCAATTCTTGGAGAGAAGCCGGTTCCCCTGCACTGTCAACTGCTCATGAATGAGACATTCGGGGTTGCTGCAGTGTTAGATTTCCTTCCACAGAACACGAAATCCAGACCGATCCACCTCCTGTCTTGGGAAGGCTCCTAGATCAGCAATGGTCAAATACGTCCAGTACTGGCAGGTGCACAGAAGTCTGAGAACATGATACGGAAATGCCGCTTGGATGACACTGAGAGGAAATTGTGAATCCCATCGCAAGGCCTCCCGCTGGTGAGCAGACACGTGGCGCTTCGAGTCCGAAAGGCGATTGCTGATCTGGGTTATCAAGCATGGAAAGACACGAAGGACCCTTAAATGCAGATCCTAAGTGAACGAAGCCAAACTGGAAAGGTGCCATCCTGCATGATTCCAACTACAGGACATTCTGGAAAAGGCTAAAATATGGAGATAGTACAACCATCAGGGATTGCCAGGGGCTGACGGGAGGGAGAGATGACCAGGGCAGAGCGTGGGGCATTTTTCAGGCCAGAAAACCTGTATGATCTTGTAAGGGTGCATATATGTCATCATACATTTGTCAAAACCCAATTAGAGAAAAATGACACACAACTCCAGAACTCACAGAATGCACAGCACAGAGTGAGCCTGAATGGAAATGATGGACTTTAGTTAACAATAATGTATCAAGATTGTCTCAGCAATTGTAATCGAGACAACACACTAATGCTTGATGTTAAGAAAAAGAAACTGGAATGGAGGAATGAGAAAGAAAGGGGTAGATGAGAAGTCTCTGTGCTTTTGGCTCATTTTTCTGTAAATCTAAAATGCTTTTAAAAAATTAAGTTATTAAATTAAAACAAAACAAAAGAGCAAGAGTAATGAGCTGGTGGTGGCTGAACCTGGAAGGTGAGAGCCAGAGCTCCCTGTGACTGGCCCTGCTGGCTCTTCTTACAGCCGAGGGCTGGGCAAAAGGTCCAGGTGTGAGTCACAAAATGACGTTCCACCAACTGAACCACACCCAGGTCCTCAGCTTCAGCCCTGAGACCAGGGCAGGCACCATGGGGAGCCTCCCAGAGAGGACCCTGCAGGGCTGTCCCAGTGGCAAAGAAGCGGCAAAGTCAGCCAGAGTCTCTTCTGCCCAGTGGGGATTCCAACTCCCGGTTGAGAAGAGCCAGGGTTGCTGCTGACAGGACACGGGCCTGCATTAAACCTAAGAACAGCAAGGGTGCAAATGAGAGAGGGAGAAGCAAAGCCAGGTGGCAGCACAGCCTGAGGCAAGGAGGCGTGGGCTTGATCTGGGGAAAGTCAGCTGGAGCCAAGCAGTGCCTCTTCTGTGGGCCCAGCCTGCGTGGCAGGGTCGGGGCACAGGGGAGGGACACAGAGACTAACAGAATCAAGGTCAGCCAGCCTTGTGGGGTGGGGGCACCCACCAGGGATGTTCTACTTGAGGATCAGAAACTTGCTAGAACATTCCTTGCACTACCTCCTTCACAGCACACAGGAGAAGGGGAGAGAGGAGCTCACGCTTGATGCAAAGGCTACACCAGGGTCAGAGGGTAGGCCGCCTGGGCACATGGGCTCAGCTGTCTTTGGTCTTAGGGAAAGAGGCCAGTCCAAAATAAAAAGTCATTTAACCAGAGCTGCCTTGTGAAATGGGCAGACCAAAGGGCAGGCTTCTTTGTAAATTATTACCGTAATCGTTTACGTGTAATGAGTGTTTATGTAGGCCATGTGACGGTTCATGGAGTACTTCACTCCCAACCCCTCCTCTCCCTGTCCCCACCATCCAATCCATCACCATAACTATCAGTTCTATAGCTTAAATGTCTCCTGAGCCTACGCTTTGTACCACCTCCACTGCCCCCCTAGTGAAAGGTAAATCATCTTCTGCATAAGCCATAGCAGGAGCCTCTTAGCTGGTTTCCACAGCCCACCCTCATTACTCCTCCACCCAATTTCCACTCTGTGGCCAGAGTAGCAACTTTAAGAACACAGACCTGTCATTCGCCAGCTTAGAACCCATGAGTGGCTTCCTACCGTCTTAGAACCAACATTCTTACCACCACCTGGAAGGCTTCGCCTGCTGAGCTTGCAGCCTCCTCTCCATTCAATGCCTCACCCCGACTCTCTGAGCTCTAGCTCTGCTGGTCTCCTCCCGTCCCTCAGGACACTCCCTAGCTAGGCCTCCACGGGGCCTTTGCACGTACTGGGTGCACACGTAGGACACTCTTCTCATTATCTTACATCAGCCATCACTTCCTAAAGCAAAATGTCTTCGCCAGACTTGTGAAGAGGTCAACCTCCCAGCCCTGGAAACTCACAATGCCCTGCACCTCTCTTTTGCTGCACTTTCCATACACCTAAATTTGCATTGATCAGTCTCCCTCCCTAAACTGGAGGAACAAGAGCAGTGCCTGGTACAGTGCCTGACACAGCCCCGATAATCATTTTGTAAATAAAATAACAATTCCCTGAGGTGGGTATTATCATCAACTCTATTTACAGGGGCAATGTCTGAGTATCCTGCCCAATGGGGCTGATAGCTTCCTTGGTTCCAGACCTGGACCATCTGACCTCACAGTGTATGGCCTCTACAACTTGTGCTATGTGCCTTTCAGGATGCAGCATGGCTGGGGAAATGATTTCCCCCTTTCAACTTTAGTGACTTTTGGAGCAGCAAGGGACAAGAGCAGAGCCCTTTCAGCCATGCAGCCCCAGACACCCAGCTCATTAAAGAAGCCCTGGTATCCATAGCACACAGCCAGCTGGAGCCCAGGAAACTCCATGGAAACTTACAGGATGACAACAGCTTTCACACTCAGGGGACCACACTCCCTGTGAGACAGATATGAATGGATTCAGGCTCTCAGTGAAGACTTGAAGGAAAGAGGCAAGTTTGGGAATGACTAGCCATTTCTGGAGAACACGCGAATCCCCCAGCTGGAGGCCTGGGCCTCTCCTGCTACAAATATAGGGGATGTGGCTGCTTCTAATCTTGCTCTTCTGCACACCTGTTACAGAGGAGCCCACAGCTGCAAGTCGGAGCCTGTCCAAAGGGAAGGGAGCCAGGGGCAGGGCCATGAGACGCATCACTGTGTCTCCCGCTCCAGCCTCTGCTCAGCAGTGGAAAAGGAGCACTCCCCAGATTGAGAACGGGAGCTGGACAGGTTCACCTTAGGATGAGAAGGAAGAACTTAAGTCTGCAGACTTGGTTAAGGAAGGGTTCAATGCAAGATCACAAGGGAGGGAGAAAAGGCAACTGTCTCAGAGAGGCGAGTAATTCAGACCCCAGCACCATGATGGTTAGCTGAGGCTATTGCCAATCACCAGCGCTCAAGTAGAGTCTATTTAAGAGCCTGTACTTCAGAAAGTTAACTGGTTTTTAATTGTACGTCCTACAATTGTATGTATATCGGTATATATATACATACGGCTCACCTATAAAAATCTATATATATATGACTCTATATATATGTATAGCCATACATATATATGTGTGTGTATATATATATATATATATATATATGCTTTTATAGGAGAGGCTTATGTGTGTGTGTGTGTGTGTGTGTGTGAGTGTGACTCTTCTATAAAAGCCCTCAAATATTAATATATCTACTGGTTTCAATAATGTTACCAAAAATGTAAGGTGTACTTCATTTAATTTTAAAGTGTACCTAGGGGATTGATTACACGAGGTGCAACAAAAATTAAAGTGTGAAACACCACAGGTGTGAAAATGTGATGGAAATGAGACAGAGTTACCTTCTTCATTATTTATTCCGCATGTAGAAAATCTGTTTCCAGAGTTTGTCTGACTTAGTCCCTCTGTGCTGTTCTAACAAAATACCAAAGGCTGGGTAATGTATAAAGAACAGATTTTTGTTCTTTTTTAAGACAGACAGGGTCTTGCTCTGTCACCAGGCTGTGACACAGTGGCACAGTCATAGCTCACTGTAACCTTGAACTCCTGGGCTCCAGTGATCCTCCTGCCTCAACCTACCGAGGGGATAGAACTGCAGATGCATGCCACTAAGCCTGGCTAATGTTACAAAATTTTGTACAGATGGCATCTCACTATATTGCCTAGGCTGGTATTGAACTCCTGGGTTCAAGCAATTCTCCCACCTTAGCCTCCCAAAGAGCTGGGATTACAGGTGTGAGACACCATGTCTGGCCATGAAGAGAAATTTTTTTCTCAGTTCTGGAGTCCGAGATCAAGAGGCTGGTGGGTTTATTGTGTGGTGAGGGCTGGGCCTCTGCTTCCAAGATGGTGCCTTCTTGCTGCACCCTCCGGAACACCGTGTGCTCACACAGATCAGCGGAAGGTGAAATGGAACGATGCGTGACCTCTTTTACAGGGGCCTGGATCTCATTCATGAGGGAGGAGCTCTCAGAGCCTAATCACCTCTTAAAGGCCCATATCTTAATACTATCGCATTAGCCATTAAATTTCAACAGCTGAGTTTTGGAGGTGACATATTCAAATGATAGCCCTACCTCAGCTGAAAGCCTGAAGTGTGCTTTCTCAAATTATGTTCACATTCACGAGATACCTGTCCCAGAATCACCCCCATGAACTTGTAAAAATGCAAATTCCTGAGAACTCCCTCCAAGCCACTGAATCGTCATATCTGATTGAGGTGTTACAAGTTGCCATGTTTGGGAGCCACAGGCATTAACCCCTGAGAGCCACTGCTTCCAAAGGTGTTGAGTTTAAGTAAGGGATGCCATTCCATTATAGATGGGGACAATTTTAAAAAAGAGGGGGAAGGCCAGCACTTCTGTCTAGTCACCGATTTCTGTGCATCTTTTAGAGAAAACAATCACGCTTGCTATGTTTCCTGGCTATGTTACCCCTACTGCAGGCAGGACACTGTGCTAGGTGCTGAGGATTCAAAGATCTGCAAGACATAAGACCTACTCCTCGGCAGGTGAAACAAAACCATCACAAGTAACGATGAGCAGGCAGATGGCTGCTACAGAACCGCACCCTGCTCCCTGGCCGTGGAAGCCAAGCTCAGCAGCGTGAGTGCCGGCAGTGCTGCCCGGACCACGTCAGGGCCACCATTCCTCAGCCACTGCTCATCTTTGCTTCTCCTGAGCCCCTCTGAGAACAGATGGCATCGCTGAGGTCCCTTAGTGTTTCTCAGCCCCTGCTGCCACCTCAACTGCAAATAAGAGTCCAGAAAACCATCTTCCACAGCTCATCCAGGTCTTAACCCATAGGATGTGGCAACACTGGTCAAAATGTCATGGAATGGGACATTGTGGCAGGGGAATGAACCATGCACACCCTCCCTCAGCGAAGGAGGCAGCTCTCCCATCCCTGGAGAGGACGGCCACCTGAAAATCATGCAGCCAGGGCAGGGCACACAAAGCCGGGCATCCAGGTCCTCCTCCACCATGGCACAGATGTCATGGCCAGATTGCCTCCACATTGGAAAACAGGAGGCTCTTTCTCTCCACCCCGCTACAGCAACCTGGATACCCACCACCAGCCTTCCCACAGCAGCCTGGAAATCAGCCACGTGCCAACCATAAAGCATCCCGTTAGCTTCTAGGCCACCTGCTCCCTTCTGACTAATCTCACAGACCCCAGGCCAGCAGCGAATATTCTACTCAACTCAAGCATTTCTTGCTTCTTCATGCAAGACAAATGCCCTCTGGAGCAAGAGCTCTGAGCCTGCCTCCTGGGAGTGGCTGCAGCAGGTAAGAGGCCCACAGTTTAACTTCCTAGACCAACGACAGTGGCTAGAAAGCCCAGCTGTTTCCGTGAACTGGACCGGAGGCAGGTGCAGGAAGTGCAGCAGGTGGGAGCTGAGCCTCTCACACGGGCTCCGCTCTTAGTTCTTTCCTCTTCCACAAAGACTCCCTCATCCCCCACCTCCAGGAGGCCTGAGGAGGGCAGGGGCAGAGACAATCCTTGTAACCTTCCACAGTCCTTCAACAGACACCAGCCAACTCTCAAGCTCAAGGATCTAAAGGGGTGAAGCAAGCAGCAGTTGAGCCTGAGGGGAGGGTGGAAGGTTGTGTTTATTGGAGGGAGGGAGAGAGGACAAGCACATTCCTGCCTTCCTGAGACCCAGAAGTTCTTGGACATCTTCTGCAAATGCCATTGGCACTGATGAGGCTAGATTTTCACCCTTACAACAACAGCTTTGTACCAGACAATCAATGTAGAATAAAATTCCAATTAATTAAAAAAAGCCCCAATTTTGTTATTCTGACTCCGTCATAAAGTAAGTTTCCATTAAGGCAGCAAACTGTTGTCTCATTTACCTCGGTTGCTTCTGCTACTAGAACGAGACTGGAGTCAGATCACAAGTCACGGCAGATGGACAGGGAGAAGGGGAGGCCATGCTTTAATTTTAACAGATGAAGTGATTGAATTTCATCTTTATTTTCAAAGGAAAAATGGTGGCAAATACTAAAGGGACAAATTATTTACACTGATCTCTGTTCCTATTCCCAGAAAGAGGTGTTAATGGTACATGGTTAAACGATTAAGGTTCTCCCCAGAGCTTTATTTTCTCCTGAGCAGGGGACAATTTGGATTGAGGAGGACATACTCAAAACAACCTTAGAGATTAAAAAAAAAAAAAGTCCTTGGAAGAGAAACTAGATTCAAGAATTGGATGCCTTGCTACTACTTCTGCTAAATATTGACATAAAAGAAAGGAGAAACAGAATGTCTCACACCTAGTGGGCGGTCCATAATTATCTGCTGAGTGACTGACTGAATGATTTACTTTGAGTCCCAGTGGCTCTGAACCAGCAAGCTTACTCAGATGCTGTAAAGGCAAGCAGGGTTGAAGATTTATGGCTGCCTGGTTGCCCCCAGTGACTGTAAATTTTGCCAGTTTTGAGGCTGTTCCAGGCAATCCAGCTAGAAGCTGAGAAGGCTTAACAAGAGTGGATTTCAATGACTTCCTTTGGAAGGCCCCTTTGATGCTCCTATTTATAGAACGGAGTGGGAGATCAACTAGGACTACAGCTTTAGTCTCTCTGACACAAGAGAGGAGAATCCCGGTTCCCCACTCACTGGGACAGGTTCTTCAGCCCAGACAGCAACCAGGCTGCAGAGGGGCAGGTCTTCAGTCCTTGGACACAGCAGGAGATGGGCAAGGGGCATTCAGGCCGATCACTGCCGGTGACCTGACACTGCCTTAGCACTGGGAGTTTCCCGTCCTCTGGCCTCCCATAGCTCTGTGGTCCTAGGCATATTAAAACCCTTCAAGAATTGGCACAGTGTCTCAGTTTAGGAAGATGAGAAATTTCAGGAGATGAATGGATGAATGATGGAGATGGTTGCAAAAAAAGTTAGTAAATGTTCTTAATGTAACTGAACTGTACACTTAAAAATGGCTAAAATGTTAAATTTTATATTATGTGTATTTTACTACAATTTAAAAAAAGGCGGGGTCGGGCATGGTGGCTTATGTCTATAATCCCAGAACTTTGGGAGGCTGAGGTGGGCGGTTCACTTTCAGCTTAGGAGTTTGAGACCAGCCTAGGCAACAGGGAGAAACCCCATCTGTACAAAAATTCAAAAATTAACCAGACATGGTGGCACACACATGTAGTTCCAACTACAAAGGAGGCTGAGGTGGGAGGACAGCTTGAGCCCAGGAGGCAGAGGTTGCAGTGAGCCGAGATGGCACCACTGCCTTCTAGCCTGGGCGACAGTGAGACTCTATCTCAAAAACAAAAAACATCAAGATGTATATCAATTGTCTCCACTAGCAAACTAAGAGACCCTTGAGGGCAGGAACTACATTTTATTTATTTTTTTTAGCCCCCATGTATAACATGATATCCGCACATACGTATATTGCAATTTTTTATTGAGTGAATAAACGGAACCTCTCTCCCATGAAAAATGCTTAGGCCTAAAGCTACCATAAAATACACTTTCTGAAATGTTCAAGTGAAGAATGAGTGTAACCCATATAACTGCATGAGTATTTAACTTCCACTTGAAATTGACACAGATTCGAAGATGGTCATACAGGTTATATTAAAAAGGCTGTAACTAGTAACTGCTCTAGGTATGTAAGTAAAGTACAAAACAAAAACAGATGCATAATATTTTATAACTTTTGCCTTTATTTATCAATTTATTCCGGACAGAATGCCTCCCGGATCAACTGTCATATTTATGAACTGAGTCAATCTCACCTTTAAATCAGTGTCAATAACTGTATTCAACATGTGTAAGTACTCAAACAAGCAGACTTCCCCTGTACTCACTGAGAACAACAAACATCAACCCCCAAGCAGTGGTGAAATAAACAAAACAGGGTCTTAAACTATGCAACAAATGATAAGAGCCGCTTTCATGTTTTATAGCAAAACGAGCAAATCATTTTATCAGGTTTACAAAGGACAGAGCTGCTTGTGCTAAAGGCAAGGTGAGTCAAGAGTAGTCAGAAGCCAAGGTGATTTAATGTATTTTAAATAAAACACTATTTAATCATTTTTGCATCCTACTGGTAGACAATCAAAGAGCTAGTCCTTTAATTTGTGGAAAAGAATGATTTATAATTGGCATACAAATCATGGTAGAACACTATTTGGTTCTTTTCACTAAATTACACACACACCACTTAAAATCCTGTTTACAGTATCATTCTGTACATACTCTCAAGAGATAAAACAAACAGGGGTTGCCAAACAAAGATACATCTTGGCTCAAGCTGTGTCCAAATCCTTAAATGGGTTTTGAATTTGTTGAGTAACCACTTCTTGGGATAAGTGGAAGTTAAAAGAAATGGAAGAGGGATTTAGAGAAAAAAAGAAATGAGAAAACCATGCCTGCTGTATTACTCTGTCCTCAGAGTAATAAAGACACACCCAAGACTGGGTAATTTATAAAGAAAAAGAGGTTTAAAGGACTCACAGTTCCATGTGGCTGGGGAGGCGTCACAATCATGGCAGAAGACGAAAGGCACTTCTTACATGGCGGCAGCAAGAGAGAAATGAGAACCAAGTGAAAGGGGTTTCCCTTTATAAAACCGTCAGATCTTGTTAGACTTATTCACTGCCACCAGAACAGTATTGGGGAAACTGTCCTCCATAATTCAGTGATCTCCCACAGGGTCCCTCCCACAACACCTAGGAATTATGGGAGCTACTATTTAAGATGAGTTTGGGTGGGCACACAGCCAAACCATGTTACCCACAGTAGGCATTCAATCAATAAATGCCCACTGAAGAAATGGATGAGAGCCAGGATAAGGAGGCTTAGGACAGGGGGCTCCAGAGCCACATCCTATGAATGGCAGAAGGAAATGTGGAATGAGCTCTTATCAAGAGCAGCTGTTCAAAATCAGAATGGGCTGCCTTGCAAGGACATTCCAGATCTGAGTGACCCAGTAGAGGCAGATGTCATCACCTCCCTCCTCCAGATGTGTGCAGCTACCTCCCACCCCTCCCTTCTCCCCTTCCCCCAGCCCTGGCCCTGCATCAAGCACTTCAGCATTTACTCATTATCTGCAGGATGCAAGCCAAGGCCATCTTCTCATTTCCTGTCTCTTTCCCATCATAACTCTCTTCTTCTTCATCTCCCTATCTCTTACTCACTCCTGGAAACTCTTTTGAAAATGCAGACTCTGATACAGACATCCACACACTCCAATTCTAATAAAGAAAATGTACTTATTTTTTCTTGTTTTCCTGTTTTTCTGAGTAGCGTGGCATTTGGGGACCACTGATATAGACAACTTTCCACCTAGCGTAGCAGTCTCTGAGATTTTCCCACATACTGAGACATCCTTGTCTCCTCCTCTTTCTCTTCCTCTTTTTCTTCTTCCTGTGTCCTGGAGATGCTGAGTAAACAAGCTTTGAGTAACTTTTTAAAGCTCCCTGGGTGATTTGGATAATCAGGAGATTTGAGAAGCACTGGTCTTGGTAACCTCTAAGCTTCCTTCTCTCCATGAATCAAAACTGGGCTCATATCTGCCAGGAACAGCCTATACAAAAAATGACATATACTCTGTACTTAAATAACAGGGTAAGAAAAAGATAACTGGGAAAGAGCACTGATCCCTCAAAATATTCTACGGTCTATCTCCCTCCCACTAAAAGGCCAGCCAAATGTGTGACTGTGCCACATCATCCTCCAGCACTGGGTCCCAACCCCCAGGCCATGGACTCTTACCTGAAAGATGAGACACTGTGTGGAAACAGAGAGGCCAAGAAGCCAGGCCTGCAGGTGAAGGAACCATTGTGGAAAACCAGCCCAGTCCAGTCTCCAGATGATTCCAGAGTCAGTCACCATCTGACTGCAACTGTGTAAGAGCCCTAGAGGGAACCACCCAGCTGAGCCCAATCAACCCCCAGAATCATAAAATAAAATAATACATATTGTATTAAGCTACTGAGATTTAGGGGGTGGTTTCTGGCATGCAGCAACAGACACTTGGAGTAGATAGGTAACTTGCCAATCTGAATCTCCTTTAAAGCACAGTGGTACAGGTCCTTGGCCCTAGGGACCAGGCCACACAATAGGAGGACAGTATGGGTGATAAAGCATCACCGCCTGAGCCCCGCCTCCTGTCAGATCAGTGGCGGCATTAGATTCTCATAGGAGTGCAAACCCTATTGTTAACCACGCACAAAAGGGATCTGGGTTGCACGCTCCTTATGAGAACCTAACGCCTGATAATCTGAGATGGAACAGTTTCATCCCGAAACCATCTGCCCCCCACCCTCTGGTCTGTGAAAAAAATTGTCTCCCATGAAACTGGTCCCCGGTGCCAAAAAGCTCGGGGACCACTGCTCTAGCATGCTCGAGAACAACACAGATAATCTGGGCCAGGATTTGGAGTCAAAAAAATACCTGGGCAGCCCAGCCAGCATCCAAATCAAGCCCACAGAATGAATGGGAAAAGTCAAAATGGGCCAGCTTAAACCTGCTGCCAATCAAATCTCACACATCCAATTTCATGCTGTGTCAGGACCCTGAGAAGAGCATTCCGTAGTACCCTTTAGGAAGCACTGAGAAACAAACAGAATCTGGAATGGTGCTCAGTCCCAGACACTGAGTCAGCAAGCTCCAGCCTCTGCGCACACAGTCATCTGCACCTGGACACTCTTCTTTCCCTGTCTACACCTCAAATCCCAGTTCAGAGACCATTCTTATGTCTGAAACCATTTCCTTCATGAATAGTCAGCAGGGTAATGTTTCCCTCTTTTAAAGTCTCACATTTGAATTTCATGTCTATAACTGCATTCAAAGTGCATAAGTACTCAAACAAGCAGACTTCCCCTGTACTCGCTGAGATGCTAAAGAACAGCAAACATCCACCACCAAATGGTTAAATATACGGATACTATATTGTCTCCAACATAAAAGATGACCTGATACTATATTGCACATGAGACTAGAATATTTCCCCAATCTTCCACAAGGAGAGCAGAATGTTTTCCGAATTCAATCAAGGGTCTGTGGTACTTAAATGAAGATTCTAGGAGCAGGTGCTATGGTCTTTGCCCTCTCTCACACTGTTGCGGACTCTCTGAGAGACACACACATCTGACGTACTTGCGTCTCTTCCAATTTCGAGCACTGTTCTTTACACACAGTCAATAAATAAACATCCGGTGGATAAATTCACTCCACAGATATTTACTGAATGCCTGCTATATGCCAGGCATTGTTCAGGTGCTGGGAATACAGTAGGAAATAAATGGACAGAATCTGCACTCCTGGCTTTTAGATGTGCAAAATAACATTAGCAGGAGATAAGCACTATAGGAAAAAGCAAAGCCATCTTCCTGTAGATGCCTGAAGGGATTCTGTGTTGTGGGGTTTGGGGACAGATTTATGTGACTCATTTAAAAGAACAGAAAGGGATAGATGCTGCTGGATTCAGTTAGAACTACTCAGGGTCAAGATTCCAAAGTGGTTGTTGGTGCCAAGGAATCCACAGTTTTATCCAGAGGTGTGCTTGATAATAAAGCATCCTATATCAGTCTGAAGAAAGGCTTCAAATGGGAGCAATTCTAGAATGTAAAGTCAGAAATGTTCCCCACTGAAAGAAAAGCAAAAGCAATCAATATCAAAATGATGAGTTTAACCATCAACAGAAAGCCTCCAACATAAAAGATGACTTAATACCATATTGCAGAAGAGATGACAGTATTTCCTCAATCTTCCATAAAAAAAGCAGAGTGTTTTCCAACTGCAATCAAGGACACCCAGGTGTCTTCCTTATCCAATCAAGAGGCTACAGTCTATCTCAAATCCAATAACAGTGGCCCTGAGAAATGGGGCTAGAATGTCCAGCAAGTCGTGAAGGAACACTAATATCTGCTCTATTGCATGATGATCCCTGTCTGGGGTGGCGCTGTGTCAACAGAAATAGATCAAGAAATGGGCTGTGAGGGGTAGGGAGTGTTATCAAATCATTTAAATGTATCACTGTTTACCTGGTGCTTCTGGGGAGAAGGGAGTACCCAGGCCCTCAAGGATTGATCTCAGTGCTGTTCAGAAAAAAGAACTTACAAGAAGGGGGAATTTAGTGAGTGAACAGAGGTTAATTAAAACATCCTGTAAGAAAAAAGATATCCCATAAGAAGGTAATTCCTATTCTTCTGTTACCACACCAGTCAATCTTCTGTAGGACCCGTCCACCAGGAAGGCACGCCCTGAGCACAGAGGGTTTTTTTTAAAATTCCAATTCACTTTTGACCTCTTCTGAACAAAATGTATGATTTTAGAATGTGTTCTGTAAACATTTGTCTGATCATTTAATTAAGCTATTACCAAAAGAAGATTCATGAAAATACATTATTTCATCATCGAACCAGCAAACCTGGAAGAAGACTAATTAATGTAGAAGGTTAATCTGTTCTAAATTAGAGATCCTTAATGTTTTAAGCACATAAATACAAAGTTAAATTTGGACAAAACAACAAATTAGAACAACCATCTAATAAAATAAAGAAACCTTGATAATAAATAGACCTTTCTCAACAGTGACTAAAACTATGTTAGAATATAATATTCTACTTCAGTTTTTTTTATATTGTTCAGTCTTCTGTATGAGTGAAAAATATTGAAAAGGACCAGATTTAAATGTGATGTGGTTATTCGGTATAACATATATCTTTGAGATTAAAACAAATATTGTGAAAATAGTCAGTTATAGAAATACAAACCATGCCAAGAAGTAAAGCATGTAAAAAATAAAAAAGAATGACTAAGTCAAGCAACTTAACTGTAGTCAAGGAATGTAAATCTTGTCAAGATCCTGTAGTCAAAAAATATAAATCATTCTATTATAAACACATGTGCACATGTATGTTCATTGCAGCACTGTTCAAAATAGCAAAGACATGGAATCAACCTAAATGCCCATCAATGATAGACTAGATAAAGAAAATGTAGTAATATATACCGTGGAATACTATGCAGCCATAAAAAAGAACGAGATCATCTCCTCTGCAGGAACATGAATGGAGCTGAAGGCTATTATCCTTAGCAAACTAATAATGCAGGAACAGAAAACGAAATACCACATGTTCTCAAAAGTGGGAGCTAAATGATGCGAACACATGGACACACAGAAAGGAACAACACACACTGAGGCCTTAAGGGTGGAGGGTGGGAGGAGGGAGAGGAGCAGGAAAAACAACTAACAGGTACTCAGCTTAATACCTGGGTGAGAAAATAATCTGTACAACAAACCCGCATAACAAAGTTTACATATATAGCAAACCTCAAACTTAAAAGTTGAATTTAAAAGCATGCAAACACACACGCACATACACAGAGAGAGAGAAAGGTTGAGGTAGGCAGATCACCTGAGGTCAGGAGTTCAAGATAAGCCTAGCAAATACGGTGAAACCCCGCCTTTACTAAAAGTACAAAAATTAGCCGGGCGCGGTGGAGGGTGCCTGTAATCCCAGCTTCTTGGGAGGCTGAGGCAGGAAAATCACTTGAACCCAGGAGGTGGAGGTTGCAGTGAACCAAAATTGTGCCATTGGACTCCAGCCTGGGCAACAAGAGTAAAACTCCATCTCAAAAAGAAGACTAAGTCAAGCATAACTTAAAATAAAAATCAAACCTGACCACCCCACACCCCTTCTTCCATGGCTCCTCACTGAGCTGAAAATTCTGACTCCCTGGCTTGTTCCACAAGGTCCTCCTGGCCCCAGCAACTTCTCCAGCTCTGCCTCAGGCTTGGCAGCCACCCAGCCTGGTATCCCTTTCCTGAACATTCTCCCCCTTTCTTCCTCAGGCTCTCAGAGCTCAGTCTTTGAGTCTGCCACCTCCTGGCCCAGGCCGTCCCCAGCTTCACGTCATTCCCCAGCTTCGAGTCATCCCCTACCGCAGGCCTTGACCCCACCTTAGCCTCTAGCAAACACTGTCCATTGGCTTCTCCTTCTCTGAGCTGCCATGCTGTTTATCAACCACTCTGGACCCCCAGAAGCCCAGGTCCTGGCACAGTATGCAGAGAGGCTGCTCCCCAAAGCTTTTCATGCTTCCAGCTTCAGATTGTCAAAATCAAGTTGACAGGACGTGGAGCTCACCTATGCAATGACAAGCCTACAGATGAGTCAGTACTGAAGGTCACATCAACTCCAAACACACGGCGGGGCTCAGCAAAAGCCCAGTGGAGTAACTGAGTGTGCTGAGGGACTGTCCTGTCTGGTGACACACTCCCCCTGAGGCCCAGCTCTAAATTACGCACGGCATTTGTCTTCAGACTGACAGTGGAATTATATCCTTCAAGCTGGATGGGAAAATTGCTCCTGAGGGCGTTTGAACACCATACCAAGAGGAAAAGCCTGTTTGCTAAGCTTTCTGGAATTAATGTCTTTTCTCCCTGATTAAATAAAACAATTAATTATCTGAACTGAGGGTGGAGACATGGCAAGGAGCATTCATTTTTAGAAATCCCCAAGACAAATGGGGCAGCACTCCATTTATTGCGAATCCCTCGTTGGTCACAGGAGAAGCCAAAGGCCAGGCACGAATATTCTGGTGGCCTCCTTCCAGCGACAGGGTAGGGCTGTGCTTGGCTGCCCCTCTGAAGTGGGGTGTGACTATGGGACTTTCTTTGGCCAATGCACTGTGACGTGAAGTGATGTGTGCACTTCCTGGTAGAAGCTTTGGGAGCCAACGGGTGCCACGTCTGACTCTCACCTCCCTTGCCAGTCATGGCCACAGGTGTCTACACAGAGCCTCACCAGCCTAGGTCCCTGAGTGACGGTGAGGGTAGAACCCTACATCAGCTAACATAAGCTCCACAGCACGAGTAAGAATATGACTCGCTTGGTTTAAGCCACTGAAATTTTGGGTCATTCCTGAGCGTAACAGACGCTAGCCTATCCTGACGGAAACACAGAGTTGATTTGTCACTGCTTGCTGGAATGATAAATGATCATCAGCTTTTTAACACAGATAGGGAGGCTTCAGAGCAATTATGCAGAGGTAGCCTTCACTCTGTGGAGCCCTGAGCCGTACCAGCAGCAAGGGTAGGCAGGAACCCAGCATCTTCCAATCACACACATTATCTATCAGACTCTGTGCTAAGTGCTAGGAATATGGTCGTGGGTTGTTGCTGGAAATTCCTGTGGTTAATGCGAGGATGGTCCCCATGGCAAGATGAGCAGAGTCAAGAAATCGGTGAGGTAGTTGGCAAGGACAAAGAGTAAAGGGCAGATGGCAGGGGCCTTGCAGGAGCAGTTCTGTGAGTATGTGTGACCTGCACAAGACACTGTCAGTGTTCGGGCTATTGTTAGGCACTTTTCTAGGTGTTTTGCCTGCATGTAACTGCTTTATCCTCACAACTACCCTATAAGAGAGGCAATACCATTGTTGACATTTTATAGATAAGGAAATTGATACAAAAAGAAGTTAAGTAAAATAATAGACCAATGCAACCCAGCCAAGCTGAAAAGCAGGAAGTGAGAATACCACTACATCAGAAATTGAGTATAATTAATAACAGCCTGGAATTAAAAGGGGGAAAGACCTGTAACTTTCTCCCTGTTGTGACAGTCAGGAGCCAACAATAGATGGTATGGTTAGGTGAGAAGATCCTAGCTACCCAACCATGGGCATGAGGAAATGAAGGGAGAATTAGTCAATCCCACTGCCAACACATGAATAAAGCCATAACCTCATGATCAAGCGCATCTCAGCCAGGCTATGCAGCTACCCATGTGTGCCCAGCTTTGGTTTGTTCAAATAGATCATTCATTCATTCACCAACTTATTCACAAATATTTTTGGGCACCAGCCCTGCACAAGGCACTGTGTCTCACACTTTGGGACACCACAGTCAACAAAATCGTGCAGCGGCTGCTCTCAAGGAGCCTTTCATTCAAGGGGAGACAGTAGACAGACTGGGAGTAAGGACCCACTGAGGGCAAAACGGAGGTCAACTGTCCGTATTTTTGACAGAGAGAAGTCCAAAATACGCTTAAAAATCTCTCTTTCCCAGATATAGGTACAGTAATGACAAAACACACATGTGGCCATGAAGAGGATGGAATGGGGAGAGGAGACAAAAGGGGTATGTTCTGAGAAATGCATCCATTGGTGATTTTGTCATTGTGCAAACATCACAGAGTGAACTTAACACCATCTAGATGGTACAGCCTACTCCATGCCTAGGCTGTAGGGATGGCCTATTGCTTCTAGGCCACACACCTGTGCAGCACGTGACTTGTCCTGCCAGATACCACCTACCAGGAGGTGGCTGGATACCCCCCTTCCATGGGAAGTCAGGCTTGCCTAGGAGCAAGAGGAGGTGGTAATGATGGAGATGGCCCCTCCATACTCCACAGAGAAGCTGCCTGGGCACAAAGCCATGATTGGCCAAAGGCTGAGTCCCTCCTGTATTCACGTCACATCCTACCCAGGACACTCGTTCTCCAGGTGCACTTGGCTGTGTGGACATACCTACAAATCAGCTGCTGAAGAACCCACATATTAACTTCTGAATCTGTG
>NW_022437929.1:0-21879 GCF_009761245.1 Sapajus apella | reverse complement strand
GAAAAAAGCCACAGGGTAGATTTAATGTATAAACGACTCATTCACACCAAGTGAAGTCACACGCTATCACTCAAAGGACGCTGAGCTACAGCAATCTGCACCTCGTTCCTGTGACAAAAGGAGTGAAGTCAGCCACCACAGCAAGTGGAGGTTGTGCATGTGAGTTTCATCAGCTGGGCACTATGTTTAATTTGCAATTTTGATGTGATTTTGATAACCATAGCATAAGGAATTTATATCCAGTTTTAAGTGGTACGTATTTAAATAATATAACATGAAATATCTAAATCAGCCCTGGAATCTGCAAAAAAAGAAAAAAAAAGTTTCCATTTAACAACGGGCCCAACCTACCCTATGACACATCACTATATAATGTCAGAACCCTGGGGATAAAAGGAGGATCCTGGAAGCTTCCAGAAGAAAACTAGACCACACATGGAAGACAGAGGATTAATGTCAAGGGGTTTCCCTATAGCAACAGAGCATGGAAGCCAACAGCAAGGATTCCAGAAACCCAAGAGGCAACCATTTCCAGCCTCAAGGCCTGCATCTTCTCTGCTGTGGTTTGGATGTGGTTTGCCACCTCAGAAAGTCAGAGTGAAATTTGGTCCCCAGTGCAACAGTATTGAGCAAGAGGTGGTGGAACTTTCAGAGGTGATTAGGTCATGGGGGCACACCCTCATGCATGCATTAACACCATTCTCTAGAGACTGGGTTTCTTCTCATGAGGCTGGTTGTTATAAAGTGAGTCAGTCCCCTTTGCCCCATCTCGTTTTTCAAGGCTCACCTGCCCTTCCAGTTTTCTGCCACGCTATGACACGCCATGAAGGCTCTCACCAGAAGCCAACCAGATGTGACCCCTCAACCTTGAACTTCCCAGGCCTTGAGGTTGGAAATTGTTTCCTCTTGGGACTCTGTAATCCTTGCTCTTGGCTTCCGTTGGGAAGCCTGCTGACATTGATCATCTTCTCCAGAACTAAAAGAAATAAATTTCTTTTAGTCTGTAGCCTTCTACCACAGCAACAGAAAATGAACCTAAGACATTCCCAAACTGTCTATCAAGGATAGAGAAAAAACATAGACATTTTATAACACATTGGATCTTCCATCTTCATATATTTGCCTCCCATTTTGGGAAGGAGCGCTCCAGCAAAATAGAGAAATAAAGTTTGATTTTCTTATATCCTCAACAATTGTGGCTCATGAAGGCCAGAGGGCACGTCCCAAAATCGAGATTGAGGAAGGTACATGGGACACCAGAATGAAGAACAAAGCAGATGGAGGCTTGACAAGCTGGGGCGCATGCGAGGCGTGCAGAGGAGCCTGTGATGCCAACCGAGGGCCCAGCCCCACTGGGCACCCATCTGCACAGGTAGCCGGCCATTTAGAGTGGCTGGGGTTGGATGGCCTCACCTTGGGCCTTTAACAGAAGTAGCATGGGTAGACAAGCATATGCCTTTCCAGTGGGATCCCATAGTATCAGTATTTCTCTAATACACACTTGTTTTAGAAGTTAAACAAATGGCTAATGCTCACTTAGAGCCAGAGAGCAAAGTCCTCCCAAAGTCCCCTTTAAAAACATCGAAATAGCCTGACTGAACCTGACTCCATAGTGAGGTGAAGGAATATTTTGCATAGTATTTAAAGGAACCGCCGTTCTTGTCTCCCAGGAGAGCAGGTCCTGACCTACCTATATCCTATGAAGGTTCACTTCTGGGCCACTGACGCAGATGCTAACGACAGCTTCAGAAAGGAGAGCTCCCACAGAGAAAGCCTCCCTTTCCTCCTGCTCATGAAGACACACCCAACACAAGTGAGCAGGAGTGGCATTATCTCACAAATCAACACTGTGAAACAAACACCAGCCCTCAGACAGGAAGATTCACATCCTGGGTTAGGTCAGATTGTTCTAGAACTAGGCACATCGACATCAGGATCTCAGAACACCAGGCAAACCCATGCAGCCCTGATGTACTGAGCACCTACTACCTGTCAGGCGCAGCCTTAGATGTCAGGGATAAGGAATGATCAACTGGCAAAAACATTTGCTCTCGTGGGATTAAACCCGAATAGCGGAAGACAGACAATAAATAAGTACAATCAGTGTGGCAAATGGTGATAAATATTTTGTAGAAAAATTAGGCAGGGGAGAGAGATAGGGAGTAATGGGGCTGGATTTTTTTTTTTTTTTTTTGAGACGGAGTTTCTCTCTTGTCACCCAGGCTGGAGTGCAATGGCCCAATCTCGGCTCACCACAACCTTCGCCTCCTGGGTTCAAGCAATTCTCCTGCCTCAGCCTCCTGAGTAGCTGGGACTACAGGCGTGCGCCACCATGCCCAGCTAATTTTTGTATTTTTAGTAGAGACAGGGTTTCACCATGTTGATCAGGATGGTCTCGATCTCTTGACCTCGTGATCTACCCGCCTTGGCCTCCCAAAGTGCTGAGATTATAGGCGTGAGCCACCGTGCCCGTGCTGGGGCAGGAATTTTAAATCAGGCAGTGACAGGGTAAGGCTCAGTGAGAAAGATGTCTGATTAAAGACACAGCATTAAGGGAAAACGCTTAATGCCAGGCTGTGTCTGAGAAGCTGCCAGTTGCCCAGGGTCACTCTAGCAGAGTTGGGGCCATGGGGGGGGAAGGGACAGAGCATGTGGAGACACGGAGACCCCTGTAAAGCCTCTGACTTGTGCCGTGAGTGAGAGAAAAGCCGTTGTGGGTTTGAACAGAGGGATGATGGGTTATAATTTACCTGTTAGAAAGGAGGGCATATGTGAAAAGACCACTTGAGAGGTCACAGAAATAAGCTGGTAAGATATAACATTGGCTTCAACTAGGGCGTAGCAGGATATATATTCTTTTTCCCCTCCCTCCCTCCCTCCCTTCCTCCCTCCCTCCTTCCCTCCTTCCCTCCTTCCTTCCCTCTTTCCTTCTTTCCCTCCTTCCCTTTTCTTTCTCTTTCTTTCTCTTTTTCTTTCTTCTTTCTTTCTCTTTCTTTCTTTCTTTCTTTCTTTCTTTCTTTCTTTCTTTCTTTCTCTTTCTTTCTCTTCCTTTCTTCCTTCTTTTTTTTTTCTCTCTCTCTCCCAGGCTGGATTACAGTGGCATGATCTTGGTTCACTGTAACCTCCCAAGTTCACGGAGAAGCAACAGGTTCAGGTTCGGCAGCAAAGCAACAAGGAACTAGGCTGAGGAGGTCTTTTCTAGGTCCTGAACCTACCTACCAGGCAGGAGTCTCTTTCCGACACACCAAGGAGGTTGCTCCTCCTCTGTGGGGCTACACTAGTATCACTGGCACCCAGGGCAGGCCTCGTTCATTCCCCAGATCTCTCCCCTACATTTAGCAATTAATTTTAGCAAATGAATATCTCTGGAGGGATTATCAGAGTGCTCCAGACACAGTTGAAAAAAAAAACAACACTCTGAGTTGGGGCAGAGTGGTGTTCTACACCCAGCCTTGGTCTCAAAGGGCTCAAGAGGCCACTTCCTTCTGCAATGGGAGGACTCTAGGGAGTCTGATGATCAGAGCACAGCATGGGAATAAAGTGACGGAAGCTTCTGGCTTCCCTGCTTCTCAGCACAGAGGAGATCTCTTGGGTAGGGGCCAAGTGGTGGTGTGCCCAGAGCATGGGGTTTGGAGAGAGGCAGGCCTAGGTTTCAATTTCTTTTATTTTTTTTTCCCATTTATTTATTTTATTGCATTTTAGGTTTTGGGGTACATGTGAAGAACATGCAAGATTGTTGCATAGGTACACACGTGGCAGTGTGATTTGCTGCCTTCCTCCCCATCACCTACATCTGGCATCTCTCCCCTTGCTATCTCTCCCCAGCTCCCCACCCCCCCACCGTCCCTCCCCTATTTCCCCTCATGTGGAAACCAGGTTTCAATTTCATCTCTGCCTCTGACAATCTGTAAGAGCTGGGGCAGGGCAATGCATCCCCTAAGACTTAGTTCCCACACCTGTGAAATGGAGACTGCTGTCTAATTCTCGGGGCTGGATAAAAATCTGGCACGAACATGCCCAGGCATGTTGTGTAGACTCAACCAATGGCAACAGGACCTCAGTGGGTGCTAAGTTGACTGGGCATATCCGATTTCTCTTCAAATAAATAAATGTTTTCTGTAAATATCTCTTCCAGGGAACCTTGTACTCCTGATGCCTGGAAATCATAAGTGAAGACTTACCACATTACCAACTCATTCAAAACCACAGGATTTAAAGAGAAAAAAAAAAGAGAAGGGAAACGTCAGCAAAAAAAGCCAGCTGCAGAGCTTCCCGGAGACAGTCACACAGTGCTCTGCATATGAACAGTGACCACGCACAGCTGGTTGTTGACAATGCCCGAGTGAGGAGAAAGCCGGCAGGTTGTTCCTCATGAGGCAAGTGAAAAGAAGTCATGGCTGAGACAGTTCATAAAGATGGCAAGGACCACCTTCTAAGCGGCGCCATAAATGAGGACACTGAGAACACCTTGAAGGCACTGGACACAGTGGCCAGATGGCCACCACCCTCATGGCTCCTGTGTGACTGACAGCAGCATCAGCATCTCCCCTCAGGACCCTCCCTTCCCCATGCAGCACCTGCAGGAAGATCCCGGGAGGGAGAGGAACACCACCGGAAGCTACGGGCTGGTCCTGGGCCGCAGGCAATGGATGAGGACACTGGGATAGGATAAAGGAAGGACTGGCACCACCCAAGGTCAGAGAAGCAGCAGCAGTCCAGCCTATTTCTAAGAAGTCACACCTGTCTATGTCTTGCTTCTCGTTAATTTAGGGATTGGGCCTGAGCTGTCTTCTGATAGAAGATGGTCCACAACCACATTTACAGTGGAAATGCTTAAAGCCAAGCAGAACTCAGACTGGAAACACTTAAGTTACCTGAGGATGAAATAAAAGCAGTGGGCAGAAGCCTGTTATAGCCAATTCTTGGAGAGAAGCCGGTTCCCCTGCACTGTCAACTGCTCATGAATGAGACATTCGGGGTTGCTGCAGTGTTAGATTTCCTTCCACAGAACACGAAATCCAGACCGATCCACCTCCTGTCTTGGGAAGGCTCCTAGATCAGCAATGGTCAAATACGTCCAGTACTGGCAGGTGCACAGAAGTCTGAGAACATGATACGGAAATGCCGCTTGGATGACACTGAGAGGAAATTGTGAATCCCATCGCAAGGCCTCCCGCTGGTGAGCAGACACGTGGCGCTTCGAGTCCGAAAGGCGATTGCTGATCTGGGTTATCAAGCATGGAAAGACACGAAGGACCCTTAAATGCAGATCCTAAGTGAACGAAGCCAAACTGGAAAGGTGCCATCCTGCATGATTCCAACTACAGGACATTCTGGAAAAGGCTAAAATATGGAGATAGTACAACCATCAGGGATTGCCAGGGGCTGACGGGAGGGAGAGATGACCAGGGCAGAGCGTGGGGCATTTTTCAGGCCAGAAAACCTGTATGATCTTGTAAGGGTGCATATATGTCATCATACATTTGTCAAAACCCAATTAGAGAAAAATGACACACAACTCCAGAACTCACAGAATGCACAGCACAGAGTGAGCCTGAATGGAAATGATGGACTTTAGTTAACAATAATGTATCAAGATTGTCTCAGCAATTGTAATCGAGACAACACACTAATGCTTGATGTTAAGAAAAAGAAACTGGAATGGAGGAATGAGAAAGAAAGGGGTAGATGAGAAGTCTCTGTGCTTTTGGCTCATTTTTCTGTAAATCTAAAATGCTTTTAAAAAATTAAGTTATTAAATTAAAACAAAACAAAAGAGCAAGAGTAATGAGCTGGTGGTGGCTGAACCTGGAAGGTGAGGGCCAGAGCTCCCTGTGACTGGCCCTGCTGGCTCTTCTTACAGCCGAGGGCTGGGCAAAAGGTCCAGGTGTGAATCACACAATGACGTTCCACCAACTGAGCCACACCCAGGTCCTCGGCTTCAGCCCTGAGACCAGGGCAGGCACTATGGGGAGCCTCCCAGAGAGGACCCTGCAGGGCTGTCCCAGTGGCAAAGGAGCGGCAAAGTCAGCTGGAGTCTCTTCTGCCCAGTGGGGACTCCAACTCCTGGTTGAGAAGAGCCAGGGTTGCCGCTGACAGGACACGGGCCTGCACTAAACCTAAGAACAGCAAGGGTGCAAATGAGAGAGGGAGAAGCAAAGCCAGGTGGCAGCACAGCCTGAGGCAAGGAGGCATGGGCTTGATCTGGGGAAAGTCAGCTGGAGCCAGGCAGTGCCTCTTCTGTGGGCCCAGCTTGCGTGGCAGAGTTGGGGCACAGGGGAGGGACACAGAGACTAACAGAATCAAGGTCAGCCAGCCTTGTGGGGTGGGGGCACCCACCAGGGATGTTCTACTTGAGGATCAGAAATTTGCTAGAACATTCCTTGCACTACCTCCTTCACAGCGCACAGGAGAAGGGGAGAGAGGAGCTCACGCTTGATGCAAAGGCTACACCAGGGTCAGAGGGTAGGTCGCCTGGGCGCATGGGCCCAGCTGTCTTTGGTCTTAGGGAAAGAGGCCAGTCCAAAATAAAAAGTCATTTAACCAGAGCTGCCTTGTGAAATGGGCAGACCAAAGGGCAGGCTTCTTTGTAAATTATTACCGTAATCGTTTACGTGTAATGAGTGTTTATGTAGGCCATGTGACGGTTCATGGAGTACTTCACTCCCGACCCCTCCTCTCCCTGTCCCCACCATCCAATCCATCACCATAACTATCAGTTCTATAGCTTAAATGTCTCCTGAGCCGACGCTTTGTACCACCTCCACTGCCCCCTAGTGAAAGCTAAATCATCTTCTGCATAAGCCATAGCAGGAGCCTCTTAGCTGGTTTCCACAGCCCACCCTCATTACTCCTCCACCCCAATTTCCACTCTGTGGCCAGAGTAGCAACTTTAAGAACACAGACCTGTCATTCGCCAGCTTAGAACCCACGAGTGGCTTCCTACCAGTCTTAGAACCAACATTCTTACCACCACCTGGAAGGCTTCGCCTGCTGAGCTTGCAGCCTCCTCTCCATTCAATGCCTCACCCCGACTCTCTGAGCTCTAGCTCTGCTGGTCTCCTCCCGTCCCTCAGGACACTCCCTAGCTAGGCCTCCACGGGGCCTTTGCACGTACTGGGTGCACACGTAGGACACTCTTCTCATTATCTTACATCAGCCATCACTTCCTAAAGCAAAATGTCTTCGCCAGACTTGTGAAGAGGTCAACCTCCCAGCCCTGGAAACTCACAATGCCCTGCACCTCTCTTTTGCTGCACTTTCCATACACCTAAATTTGCATTGATCAGTCTCCCTCCCTAAACTGGAGGAACAAGAGCAGTGCCTGGTACAGTGCCTGACACAGCCCCGATAATCATTTTGTAAATAAAATAACAATTCCCTGAGGTGGGTATTATCATCAACTCTATTTACAGGGGCAATGTCTGAGTATCCTGCCCAATGGGGCTGATAGCTTCCTTTGTTCCAGACCTGGACCATCTGACCTCACAGTGTATGGCCCTACAACTTGTGCTATGTGCCTTTCAGGATGCAGCATGGCTGGGGAAATGATTTCCCCCTTTCAACTTTAGTGACTTTTGGAGCAGCAAGGGACAAGAGCAGAGCCCTTTCAGCCATGCAGCCCCAGACACCCAGCTCATTAAAGAAGCCCTGGTATCCATAGCACACAGCCAGCTGGAGCCCAGGAAACTCCATGGAAACTTACAGGATGACAACAGCTTTCACACTCAGGGGACCACACTCCCTGTGAGACAGATATGAATGGATTCAGGCTCTCAGTGAAGACTTGAAGGAAAGAGGCAAGTTTGGGAATGACTAGCCATTTCTGGAGAACACGCGAATCCCCCAGCTGGAGGCCTGGGCCTCTCCTGCTACAAATATAGGGGATGTGGCTGCTTCTAATCTTGCTCTTCTGCACACCTGTTACAGAGGAGCCCACAGCTGCAAGTCGGAGCCTGTCCAAAGGGAAGGGAGCCAGGGGCAGGGCCATGAGACGCATCACTGTGTCTCCCGCTCCAGCCTCTGCTCAGCAGTGGAAAAGGAGCACTCCCCAGATTGAGAACGGGAGCTGGACAGGTTCACCTTAGGATGAGAAGGAAGAACTTAAGTCTGCAGACTTGGTTAAGGAAGGGTTCAATGCAAGATCACAAGGGAGGGAGAAAAGGCAACTGTCTCAGAGAGGCGAGTAATTCAGACCCCAGCACCATGATGGTTAGCTGAGGCTATTGCCAATCACCAGCGCTCAAGTAGAGTCTATTTAAGAGCCTGTACTTCAGAAAGTTAACTGGTTTTTAATTGTACGTCCTACAATTGTATGTATATCGGTATATATATACATACGGCTCACCTATAAAAATCTATATATATATGACTCTATATATATGTATAGCCATACATATATATGTGTGTGTATATATATATATATATATATATATGCTTTTATAGGAGAGGCTTATGTGTGTGTGTGTGTGTGTGTGTGTGAGTGTGACTCTTCTATAAAAGCCCTCAAATATTAATATATCTACTGGTTTCAATAATGTTACCAAAAATGTAAGGTGTACTTCATTTAATTTTAAAGTGTACCTAGGGGATTGATTACACGAGGTGCAACAAAAATTAAAGTGTGAAACACCACAGGTGTGAAAATGTGATGGAAATGAGACAGAGTTACCTTCTTCATTATTTATTCCGCATGTAGAAAATCTGTTTCCAGAGTTTGTCTGACTTAGTCCCTCTGTGCTGTTCTAACAAAATACCAAAGGCTGGGTAATGTATAAAGAACAGATTTTTGTTCTTTTTTAAGACAGACAGGGTCTTGCTCTGTCACCAGGCTGTGACACAGTGGCACAGTCATAGCTCACTGTAACCTTGAACTCCTGGGCTCCAGTGATCCTCCTGCCTCAACCTACCGAGGGGATAGAACTGCAGATGCATGCCACTAAGCCTGGCTAATGTTACAAAATTTTGTACAGATGGCATCTCACTATATTGCCTAGGCTGGTATTGAACTCCTGGGTTCAAGCAATTCTCCCACCTTAGCCTCCCAAAGAGCTGGGATTACAGGTGTGAGACACCATGTCTGGCCATGAAGAGAAATTTTTTTCTCAGTTCTGGAGTCCGAGATCAAGAGGCTGGTGGGTTTATTGTGTGGTGAGGGCTGGGCCTCTGCTTCCAAGATGGTGCCTTCTTGCTGCACCCTCCGGAACACCGTGTGCTCACACAGATCAGCGGAAGGTGAAATGGAACGATGCGTGACCTCTTTTACAGGGGCCTGGATCTCATTCATGAGGGAGGAGCTCTCAGAGCCTAATCACCTCTTAAAGGCCCATATCTTAATACTATCGCATTAGCCATTAAATTTCAACAGCTGAGTTTTGGAGGTGACATATTCAAATGATAGCCCTACCTCAGCTGAAAGCCTGAAGTGTGCTTTCTCAAATTATGTTCACATTCACGAGATACCTGTCCCAGAATCACCCCCATGAACTTGTAAAAATGCAAATTCCTGAGAACTCCCTCCAAGCCACTGAATCGTCATATCTGATTGAGGTGTTACAAGTTGCCATGTTTGGGAGCCACAGGCATTAACCCCTGAGAGCCACTGCTTCCAAAGGTGTTGAGTTTAAGTAAGGGATGCCATTCCATTATAGATGGGGACAATTTTAAAAAAGAGGGGGAAGGCCAGCACTTCTGTCTAGTCACCGATTTCTGTGCATCTTTTAGAGAAAACAATCACGCTTGCTATGTTTCCTGGCTATGTTACCCCTACTGCAGGCAGGACACTGTGCTAGGTGCTGAGGATTCAAAGATCTGCAAGACATAAGACCTACTCCTCGGCAGGTGAAACAAAACCATCACAAGTAACGATGAGCAGGCAGATGGCTGCTACAGAACCGCACCCTGCTCCCTGGCCGTGGAAGCCAAGCTCAGCAGCGTGAGTGCCGGCAGTGCTGCCCGGACCACGTCAGGGCCACCATTCCTCAGCCACTGCTCATCTTTGCTTCTCCTGAGCCCCTCTGAGAACAGATGGCATCGCTGAGGTCCCTTAGTGTTTCTCAGCCCCTGCTGCCACCTCAACTGCAAATAAGAGTCCAGAAAACCATCTTCCACAGCTCATCCAGGTCTTAACCCATAGGATGTGGCAACACTGGTCAAAATGTCATGGAATGGGACATTGTGGCAGGGGAATGAACCATGCACACCCTCCCTCAGCGAAGGAGGCAGCTCTCCCATCCCTGGAGAGGACGGCCACCTGAAAATCATGCAGCCAGGGCAGGGCACACAAAGCCGGGCATCCAGGTCCTCCTCCACCATGGCACAGATGTCATGGCCAGATTGCCTCCACATTGGAAAACAGGAGGCTCTTTCTCTCCACCCCGCTACAGCAACCTGGATACCCACCACCAGCCTTCCCACAGCAGCCTGGAAATCAGCCACGTGCCAACCATAAAGCATCCCGTTAGCTTCTAGGCCACCTGCTCCCTTCTGACTAATCTCACAGACCCCAGGCCAGCAGCGAATATTCTACTCAACTCAAGCATTTCTTGCTTCTTCATGCAAGACAAATGCCCTCTGGAGCAAGAGCTCTGAGCCTGCCTCCTGGGAGTGGCTGCAGCAGGTAAGAGGCCCACAGTTTAACTTCCTAGACCAACGACAGTGGCTAGAAAGCCCAGCTGTTTCCGTGAACTGGACCGGAGGCAGGTGCAGGAAGTGCAGCAGGTGGGAGCTGAGCCTCTCACACGGGCTCCGCTCTTAGTTCTTTCCTCTTCCACAAAGACTCCCTCATCCCCCACCTCCAGGAGGCCTGAGGAGGGCAGGGGCAGAGACAATCCTTGTAACCTTCCACAGTCCTTCAACAGACACCAGCCAACTCTCAAGCTCAAGGATCTAAAGGGGTGAAGCAAGCAGCAGTTGAGCCTGAGGGGAGGGTGGAAGGTTGTGTTTATTGGAGGGAGGGAGAGAGGACAAGCACATTCCTGCCTTCCTGAGACCCAGAAGTTCTTGGACATCTTCTGCAAATGCCATTGGCACTGATGAGGCTAGATTTTCACCCTTACAACAACAGCTTTGTACCAGACAATCAATGTAGAATAAAATTCCAATTAATTAAAAAAAGCCCCAATTTTGTTATTCTGACTCCGTCATAAAGTAAGTTTCCATTAAGGCAGCAAACTGTTGTCTCATTTACCTCGGTTGCTTCTGCTACTAGAACGAGACTGGAGTCAGATCACAAGTCACGGCAGATGGACAGGGAGAAGGGGAGGCCATGCTTTAATTTTAACAGATGAAGTGATTGAATTTCATCTTTATTTTCAAAGGAAAAATGGTGGCAAATACTAAAGGGACAAATTATTTACACTGATCTCTGTTCCTATTCCCAGAAAGAGGTGTTAATGGTACATGGTTAAACGATTAAGGTTCTCCCCAGAGCTTTATTTTCTCCTGAGCAGGGGACAATTTGGATTGAGGAGGACATACTCAAAACAACCTTAGAGATTAAAAAAAAAAAAAAGTCCTTGGAAGAGAAACTAGATTCAAGAATTGGATGCCTTGCTACTACTTCTGCTAAATATTGACATAAAAGAAAGGAGAAACAGAATGTCTCACACCTAGTGGGCGGTCCATAATTATCTGCTGAGTGACTGACTGAATGATTTACTTTGAGTCCCAGTGGCTCTGAACCAGCAAGCTTACTCAGATGCTGTAAAGGCAAGCAGGGTTGAAGATTTATGGCTGCCTGGTTGCCCCCAGTGACTGTAAATTTTGCCAGTTTTGAGGCTGTTCCAGGCAATCCAGCTAGAAGCTGAGAAGGCTTAACAAGAGTGGATTTCAATGACTTCCTTTGGAAGGCCCCTTTGATGCTCCTATTTATAGAATGGAGTGGGAGATCAACTAGGACTACAGCTTTAGTCTCTCTGACACAAGAGAGGCGAATCCTGGTTCCCCACTCACTGGGACAGGTTCTTCAGCCCAGACAGCAACCAGGCTGCAGAGGGGCAGGTCTTCAGTCCTTGGACACAGCAGGAGATGGGCAAGGGGCATTCAGGTCGATCACTGCCGGTGACCTGACACTGCCTTAGCACTGGGAGTTTCCTGTCCTCTGGCCTCCCATAGCTCTGTGGTCCTAGGCATATTAAAACCCTTCAAGAATTGGCACAGTGTCTCAGTTTAGGAAGATGAGAAATTTCAGGAGATGAATGGATGAATGATGGAGATGGTTGCAAAAAAAGTTAGTAAATGTTCTTAATGTAACTGAACTGTACACTTAAAAATGGCTAAAATGTTAAATTTTATATTATGTGTATTTTACTACAATAAAAAAAAAGGGGGGATCGGGCATGGTGGCTTATGCCTGTAATCCCAGCACTTTGGGAGGCTGAGGTAGGCAGATCAATTTCACCTCAGGATTTCAAGATCAGCCTGGACAACATGGTGAAACCCATCTGTACAAAAATATGAAAATTAACTAGACATGGTGGCACACACCTGTAGTTCCAAGTACTCAGGAGGCTGAGGTGGGAGGACAGCTTGAGCCCAGGAGGCAGAGGTTGCAGTGAGCCGAGATCACACCACTGCCTTCTAGCCTGGGTGACAGTGAGACTCTGTGTCAAAAAACAAAAAAATATCAAGATGAGTATAAGCTGTTTCCACTAGCAAACTAAGAGACCCTTGAGGGCAGGAACTACATTTCATTTTTTTTTTCAGCCCCCATGTATAACATGATATCCACACATACATATACTCCAACTTTTTATTGAGTGAATAAATTGAAGCTCTCTCCCATGTAAAATATTTAGGCCTAAAACTACCATAAAATGCATTTTCTGAAATGTTCAAGTGAAGAATGAGTGTAACCCATATAACTGCATGAGTATTTAACTTCCACTTGAAATTGACACAGATTCAAAGATGGTCATACAGGTTATATTAAAAAAGCCGTATCTAGTAACTGCTCTAGGTATGTAAGTAAAGTAAAAAACAAAAGCAGATGCATAATATTTTATAACTTTTGCCTTTATTTATCAATTTATTCCGGACAGAATGCCTCCCGGATCAACTGTCATATTTATGAACTGAGTCAATCTCACCTTTAAATCAGTGTCAATAATTGTATTCAACATGTGTAAGTACTCAAACAAGCAGACTTCCCCTGTACTCACTGAGAACAACAAACATCAACCCCCAAGCAGTGGTGAAATAAACAAAACAGGGTCTTAAACTATGCAACAAATGATAAGAGCTGCTTTCATGTTTTATAGCAAAATGAGCAAATCATTTTATCAGGTTTACAAAGGACAGAGCTGTTTGTGCAAAAGGCGAGGTGAGTCAAGAGTAGTCAGAAGTCAAGGTGATTTAATAAAATGTAAAATATTTTAAATAAAACACTTTAATTATTTTGCATCCTACTGGTAAACAAAGAGCTATTCCTTTAATTTGTGGAAAAGAATGATTTAAAATTGGCATACAAATTGTGGTAGAACATTATTTGGTTCTCTTCACTAAATTACACACACGCCACTTAAAATCCTGTTTACAGTATCATTTTGTACATACTCTCAAGAGATCAAACAAACAGGGGTTGCCAAACAAAGATAAATCTTGGCTTAAGCTGTGTCCAAATCCTTAAATGGGTTTTGAATTTGTTGAGTAACCACTTCTTGGGATAAGTGGAAGGTAATAGAAATGGAAGAGGGATTTAGAGCAAAAAGGAAATAAGAAAACCATGCCCACTGTATTAGCCTGTTCTCACACTGCTGATGAAAACATACCTGAGACTGAGTAATTTATAAAGAAAAAGATGTTTAAAGGACTCACAGTTCCATGTGGCTGAAGAGGCCTCACAATCATGGCAGAAGGCGAAAGGCTCTTCTTACACGGTGACAGCAAGAGAGAAATGAGGACCAAGCAAAAAGGGTTTTCCTTTATAAAACCGTCAGATCTTATGAGACTTATTCACTGCCGTGAGAATAGTACTGGGGAAACCGCCTCCCATGATTCAATGATCTCCCACAGGGTCCCTCCCACAACACACAAGAATTATGGGAGGTACAATTCAAGATGAGATTTGGATGGGGACACAGCCAAACCATGTCACCCACATTAGGCATTCAATAAATGACCACTAAAGAAATGGATGAGAGCCAGGCTAAGGAGGCTTAGGACAGGGGACTCCAGAGCCACATCCTATGAATGGCAGAAGGAAATGTGGAATGAGCTCTTATCAAGAGCAGCTGTTCAAAATCAGAATGGGCCGCCTTGCAAGGACATTCCAGATCTGAGTGACCCAGTAGAGGCAGATGTCATCACCTCCCTCCTCCAGATGTGTGCAGCTACCTCCCACCCCTCCCTTCTCCCCTTCCCCCAGCCCTGGCCCTGCATCAAGCACTTCAGCATTTACCCATTATCTGCAGGATGCAAGCCAAGGCCATCTTCTCATTTCCTGTCTCTTTCCCATCATAACTCTCTTCTTCTTCATCTCCCTATCTCTTACTCACTCCTGGAAACTCTTTTGAAAATGCAGACTCTGATACAGACATCCACACACTCCAATTCTAATAAAGAAAATGTACTTATTTTTTCTTGTTTTCCTGTTTTTCTGAGTAGCGTGGCATTTGGGGACCACTGATATAGACAACTTTCCACCTAGCGTAGCAGTCTCTGAGATTTTCCCACATACTGAGACATCCTTGTCTCCTCCTCTTTCTCTTCCTCTTTTTCTTCTTCCTGTGTCCTGGAGATGCTGAGTAAACAAGCTTTGAGTAACTTTTTAAAGCTCCCTGGGTGATTTGGATAATCAGGAGATTTGAGAAGCACTGGTCTTGGTAACCTCTAAGCTTCCTTCTCTCCATGAATCAAAACTGGGCTCATATCTGCCAGGAACAGCCTATACAAAAAATGACATATACTCTGTACTTAAATAACAGGGTAAGAAAAAGATAACTGGGAAAGAGCACTGATCCCTCAAAATATTCTACGGTCTATCTCCCTCCCACTAAAAGGCCAGCCAAATGTGTGACTGTGCCACATCATCCTCCAGCACTGGGTCCCAACCCCCAGGCCATGGACTCTTACCTGAAAGATGAGACACTGTGTGGAAACAGAGAGGCCAAGAAGCCAGGCCTGCAGGTGAAGGAACCATTGTGGAAAACCAGCCCAGTCCAGTCTCCAGATGATTCCAGAGTCAGTCACCATCTGACTGCAACTGTGTAAGAGCCCTAGAGGGAACCACCCAGCTGAGCCCAATCAACCCCCAGAATCATAAAATAAAATAATACATATTGTATTAAGCTACTGAGATTTAGGGGGTGGTTTCTGGCATGCAGCAACAGACACTTGGAGTAGATAGGTAACTTGCCAATCTGAATCTCCTTTAAAGCACAGTGGTACAGGTCCTTGGCCCTAGGGACCAGGCCACACAATAGGAGGACAGTATGGGTGATAAAGCATCACCGCCTGAGCCCCGCCTCCTGTCAGATCAGTGGCGGCATTAGATTCTCATAGGAGTGCAAACCCTATTGTTAACCACGCACAAAAGGGATCTGGGTTGCACGCTCCTTATGAGAACCTAACGCCTGATAATCTGAGATGGAACAGTTTCATCCCGAAACCATCTGCCCCCCACCCTCTGGTCTGTGAAAAAAATTGTCTCCCATGAAACTGGTCCCCGGTGCCAAAAAGCTCGGGGACCACTGCTCTAGCATGCTCGAGAACAACACAGATAATCTGGGCCAGGATTTGGAGTCAAAAAAATACCTGGGCAGCCCAGCCAGCATCCAAATCAAGCCCACAGAATGAATGGGAAAAGTCAAAATGGGCCAGCTTAAACCTGCTGCCAATCAAATCTCACACATCCAATTTCATGCTGTGTCAGGACCCTGAGAAGAGCATTCCGTAGTACCCTTTAGGAAGCACTGAGAAACAAACAGAATCTGGAATGGTGCTCAGTCCCAGACACTGAGTCAGCAAGCTCCAGCCTCTGCGCACACAGTCATCTGCACCTGGACACTCTTCTTTCCCTGTCTACACCTCAAATCCCAGTTCAGAGACCATTCTTATGTCTGAAACCATTTCCTTCATGAATAGTCAGCAGGGTAATGTTTCCCTCTTTTAAAGTCTCACATTTGAATTTCATGTCTATAACTGCATTCAAAGTGCATAAGTACTCAAACAAGCAGACTTCCCCTGTACTCGCTGAGATGCTAAAGAACAGCAAACATCCACCACCAAATGGTTAAATATACGGATACTATATTGTCTCCAACATAAAAGATGACCTGATACTATATTGCACATGAGACTAGAATATTTCCCCAATCTTCCACAAGGAGAGCAGAATGTTTTCCGAATTCAATCAAGGGTCTGTGGTACTTAAATGAAGATTCTAGGAGCAGGTGCTATGGTCTTTGCCCTCTCTCACACTGTTGCGGACTCTCTGAGAGACACACACATCTGACGTACTTGCGTCTCTTCCAATTTCGAGCACTGTTCTTTACACACAGTCAATAAATAAACATCCGGTGGATAAATTCACTCCACAGATATTTACTGAATGCCTGCTATATGCCAGGCATTGTTCAGGTGCTGGGAATACAGTAGGAAATAAATGGACAGAATCTGCACTCCTGGCTTTTAGATGTGCAAAATAACATTAGCAGGAGATAAGCACTATAGGAAAAAGCAAAGCCATCTTCCTGTAGATGCCTGAAGGGATTCTGTGTTGTGGGGTTTGGGGACAGATTTATGTGACTCATTTAAAAGAACAGAAAGGGATAGATGCTGCTGGATTCAGTTAGAACTACTCAGGGTCAAGATTCCAAAGTGGTTGTTGGTGCCAAGGAATCCACAGTTTTATCCAGAGGTGTGCTTGATAATAAAGCATCCTATATCAGTCTGAAGAAAGGCTTCAAATGGGAGCAATTCTAGAATGTAAAGTCAGAAATGTTCCCCACTGAAAGAAAAGCAAAAGCAATCAATATCAAAATGATGAGTTTAACCATCAACAGAAAGCCTCCAACATAAAAGATGACTTAATACCATATTGCAGAAGAGATGACAGTATTTCCTCAATCTTCCATAAAAAAAGCAGAGTGTTTTCCAACTGCAATCAAGGACACCCAGGTGTCTTCCTTATCCAATCAAGAGGCTACAGTCTATCTCAAATCCAATAACAGTGGCCCTGAGAAATGGGGCTAGAATGTCCAGCAAGTCGTGAAGGAACACTAATATCTGCTCTATTGCATGATGATCCCTGTCTGGGGTGGCGCTGTGTCAACAGAAATAGATCAAGAAATGGGCTGTGAGGGGTAGGGAGTGTTATCAAATCATTTAAATGTATCACTGTTTACCTGGTGCTTCTGGGGAGAAGGGAGTACCCAGGCCCTCAAGGATTGATCTCAGTGCTGTTCAGAAAAAAGAACTTACAAGAAGGGGGAATTTAGTGAGTGAACAGAGGTTAATTAAAACATCCTGTAAGAAAAAAGATATCCCATAAGAAGGTAATTCCTATTCTTCTGTTACCACACCAGTCAATCTTCTGTAGGACCCGTCCACCAGGAAGGCACGCCCTGAGCACAGAGGGTTTTTTTTAAAATTCCAATTCACTTTTGACCTCTTCTGAACAAAATGTATGATTTTAGAATGTGTTCTGTAAACATTTGTCTGATCATTTAATTAAGCTATTACCAAAAGAAGATTCATGAAAATACATTATTTCATCATCGAACCAGCAAACCTGGAAGAAGACTAATTAATGTAGAAGGTTAATCTGTTCTAAATTAGAGATCCTTAATGTTTTAAGCACATAAATACAAAGTTAAATTTGGACAAAACAACAAATTAGAACAACCATCTAATAAAATAAAGAAACCTTGATAATAAATAGACCTTTCTCAACAGTGACTAAAACTATGTTAGAATATAATATTCTACTTCAGTTTTTTTTATATTGTTCAGTCTTCTGTATGAGTGAAAAATATTGAAAAGGACCAGATTTAAATGTGATGTGGTTATTCGGTATAACATATATCTTTGAGATTAAAACAAATATTGTGAAAATAGTCAGTTATAGAAATACAAACCATGCCAAGAAGTAAAGCATGTAAAAAATAAAAAAGAATGACTAAGTCAAGCAACTTAACTGTAGTCAAGGAATGTAAATCTTGTCAAGATCCTGTAGTCAAAAAATATAAATCATTCTATTATAAACACATGTGCACATGTATGTTCATTGCAGCACTGTTCAAAATAGCAAAGACATGGAATCAACCTAAATGCCCATCAATGATAGACTAGATAAAGAAAATGTAGTAATATATACCGTGGAATACTATGCAGCCATAAAAAAGAACGAGATCATCTCCTCTGCAGGAACATGAATGGAGCTGAAGGCTATTATCCTTAGCAAACTAATAATGCAGGAACAGAAAACGAAATACCACATGTTCTCAAAAGTGGGAGCTAAATGATGCGAACACATGGACACACAGAAAGGAACAACACACACTGAGGCCTTAAGGGTGGAGGGTGGGAGGAGGGAGAGGAGCAGGAAAAACAACTAACAGGTACTCAGCTTAATACCTGGGTGAGAAAATAATCTGTACAACAAACCCGCATAACAAAGTTTACATATATAGCAAACCTCAAACTTAAAAGTTGAATTTAAAAGCATGCAAACACACACGCACATACACAGAGAGAGAGAAAGGTTGAGGTAGGCAGATCACCTGAGGTCAGGAGTTCAAGATAAGCCTAGCAAATACGGTGAAACCCCGCCTTTACTAAAAGTACAAAAATTAGCCGGGCGCGGTGGAGGGTGCCTGTAATCCCAGCTTCTTGGGAGGCTGAGGCAGGAAAATCACTTGAACCCAGGAGGTGGAGGTTGCAGTGAACCAAAATTGTGCCATTGGACTCCAGCCTGGGCAACAAGAGTAAAACTCCATCTCAAAAAGAAGACTAAGTCAAGCATAACTTAAAATAAAAATCAAACCTGACCACCCCACACCCCTTCTTCCATGGCTCCTCACTGAGCTGAAAATTCTGACTCCCTGGCTTGTTCCACAAGGTCCTCCTGGCCCCAGCAACTTCTCCAGCTCTGCCTCAGGCTTGGCAGCCACCCAGCCTGGTATCCCTTTCCTGAACATTCTCCCCCTTTCTTCCTCAGGCTCTCAGAGCTCAGTCTTTGAGTCTGCCACCTCCTGGCCCAGGCCGTCCCCAGCTTCACGTCATTCCCCAGCTTCGAGTCATCCCCTACCGCAGGCCTTGACCCCACCTTAGCCTCTAGCAAACACTGTCCATTGGCTTCTCCTTCTCTGAGCTGCCATGCTGTTTATCAACCACTCTGGACCCCCAGAAGCCCAGGTCCTGGCACAGTATGCAGAGAGGCTGCTCCCCAAAGCTTTTCATGCTTCCAGCTTCAGATTGTCAAAATCAAGTTGACAGGACGTGGAGCTCACCTATGCAATGACAAGCCTACAGATGAGTCAGTACTGAAGGTCACATCAACTCCAAACACACGGCGGGGCTCAGCAAAAGCCCAGTGGAGTAACTGAGTGTGCTGAGGGACTGTCCTGTCTGGTGACACACTCCCCCTGAGGCCCAGCTCTAAATTACGCACGGCATTTGTCTTCAGACTGACAGTGGAATTATATCCTTCAAGCTGGATGGGAAAATTGCTCCTGAGGGCGTTTGAACACCATACCAAGAGGAAAAGCCTGTTTGCTAAGCTTTCTGGAATTAATGTCTTTTCTCCCTGATTAAATAAAACAATTAATTATCTGAACTGAGGGTGGAGACATGGCAAGGAGCATTCATTTTTAGAAATCCCCAAGACAAATGGGGCAGCACTCCATTTATTGCGAATCCCTCGTTGGTCACAGGAGAAGCCAAAGGCCAGGCACGAATATTCTGGTGGCCTCCTTCCAGCGACAGGGTAGGGCTGTGCTTGGCTGCCCCTCTGAAGTGGGGTGTGACTATGGGACTTTCTTTGGCCAATGCACTGTGACGTGAAGTGATGTGTGCACTTCCTGGTAGAAGCTTTGGGAGCCAACGGGTGCCACGTCTGACTCTCACCTCCCTTGCCAGTCATGGCCACAGGTGTCTACACAGAGCCTCACCAGCCTAGGTCCCTGAGTGACGGTGAGGGTAGAACCCTACATCAGCTAACATAAGCTCCACAGCACGAGTAAGAATATGACTCGCTTGGTTTAAGCCACTGAAATTTTGGGTCATTCCTGAGCGTAACAGACGCTAGCCTATCCTGACGGAAACACAGAGTTGATTTGTCACTGCTTGCTGGAATGATAAATGATCATCAGCTTTTTAACACAGATAGGGAGGCTTCAGAGCAATTATGCAGAGGTAGCCTTCACTCTGTGGAGCCCTGAGCCGTACCAGCAGCAAGGGTAGGCAGGAACCCAGCATCTTCCAATCACACACATTATCTATCAGACTCTGTGCTAAGTGCTAGGAATATGGTCGTGGGTTGTTGCTGGAAATTCCTGTGGTTAATGCGAGGATGGTCCCCATGGCAAGATGAGCAGAGTCAAGAAATCGGTGAGGTAGTTGGCAAGGACAAAGAGTAAAGGGCAGATGGCAGGGGCCTTGCAGGAGCAGTTCTGTGAGTATGTGTGACCTGCACAAGACACTGTCAGTGTTCGGGCTATTGTTAGGCACTTTTCTAGGTGTTTTGCCTGCATGTAACTGCTTTATCCTCACAACTACCCTATAAGAGAGGCAATACCATTGTTGACATTTTATAGATAAGGAAATTGATACAAAAAGAAGTTAAGTAAAATAATAGACCAATGCAACCCAGCCAAGCTGAAAAGCAGGAAGTGAGAATACCACTACATCAGAAATTGAGTATAATTAATAACAGCCTGGAATTAAAAGGGGGAAAGACCTGTAACTTTCTCCCTGTTGTGACAGTCAGGAGCCAACAATAGATGGTATGGTTAGGTGAGAAGATCCTAGCTACCCAACCATGGGCATGAGGAAATGAAGGGAGAATTAGTCAATCCCACTGCCAACACATGAATAAAGCCATAACCTCATGATCAAGCGCATCTCAGCCAGGCTATGCAGCTACCCATGTGTGCCCAGCTTTGGTTTGTTCAAATAGATCATTCATTCATTCACCAACTTATTCACAAATATTTTTGGGCACCAGCCCTGCACAAGGCACTGTGTCTCACACTTTGGGACACCACAGTCAACAAAATCGTGCAGCGGCTGCTCTCAAGGAGCCTTTCATTCAAGGGGAGACAGTAGACAGACTGGGAGTAAGGACCCACTGAGGGCAAAACGGAGGTCAACTGTCCGTATTTTTGACAGAGAGAAGTCCAAAATACGCTTAAAAATCTCTCTTTCCCAGATATAGGTACAGTAATGACAAAACACACATGTGGCCATGAAGAGGATGGAATGGGGAGAGGAGACAAAAGGGGTATGTTCTGAGAAATGCATCCATTGGTGATTTTGTCATTGTGCAAACATCACAGAGTGAACTTAACACCATCTAGATGGTACAGCCTACTCCATGCCTAGGCTGTAGGGATGGCCTATTGCTTCTAGGCCACACACCTGTGCAGCACGTGACTTGTCCTGCCAGATACCACCTACCAGGAGGTGGCTGGATACCCCCCTTCCATGGGAAGTCAGGCTTGCCTAGGAGCAAGAGGAGGTGGTAATGATGGAGATGGCCCCTCCATACTCCACAGAGAAGCTGCCTGGGCACAAAGCCATGATTGGCCAAAGGCTGAGTCCCTCCTGTATTCACGTCACATCCTACCCAGGACACTCGTTCTCCAGGTGCACTTGGCTGTGTGGACATACCTACAAATCAGCTGCTGAAGAACCCACATATTAACTTCTGAATCTGTG
>NW_022437928.1:6587-21926 GCF_009761245.1 Sapajus apella | reverse complement strand
TATTTTTGTATTTTTGCATTTATAATTAAGAGTTAGAAATAGCATGTTTGGGATCATTTTCAGAGCAATTGATATAAAAATGTCCTGAATTAGCTTTATGTATTTGATAGTGAACTAGCATAAGCATTGACTGTAAAGATGAGGTTGATAGACTTTGGTTTGCAGTGCTCATCAATTTACTGATTGTGTTTGAAATCCATTTACTCATTGGCATTGCTTCAAGGGAACATTGACTTTAGACTTCAGATTTGAGTCACTTTTGTTATTAAAATCCAATGAACAAAATCCACTGGTTTGTAAACATGCAGTTTAAAAATATCCTCATCATTTACAGGTTTTAGAGCTGGGAATCTATCATTTTGGTAGGACCTACCAGGCAGTATTTTATAGAATTTCTGCAGGCTCTGTGGAAACATTTAGCAGCTCTGAGCTGGACTGACATTTTCGATGCTTTTGTAGCATAAAGAGAAAGATATGAGAGAAGCGTTGTAAACTGCTTCTGGTAAATAAAACCAATCACACTCAAGACATCTAAATTCAAACAAATGGAAAATAACTTGTGTTTACCCCCCTTGAGGTAGACAAAGAACAACAAAAAGAGTTCGGTAAAGGGTGTGGATGAAGGGTGAGTGCAGTAATAGCTTACTGTCAGGAATGTTTGAGTTCATTGTAATGAATGTGCATTTAAAGAGCCCATGGATTGTTTTGCTAGTGGCTGTCCTATCTTTACATTGTTTAATTCTTTAGTTCAGCATTTAAATTGTATCAAAATGATTTCTTAACGATTCATGGCCTTATTTTGAAAGGAATTACAGAGTTATCAAATTGCAGTTTACTTTTTTCTTGAATTTCTATTGATGGCTGTTTCCTTTAATCTAAAAGAATGGTAAGAAAATCGTAGCCTTTTTTTGGTGGGGGTGGTAGTTCTTGTACAGGGTGTGGGGAGATAGGAGAAATAATTGGTGCAGGGTGCAAAGATGGATATGAATCCTGCTTCTCAAATGGTTCATAGACTTAGTAGGGTGAAGGGACAGTTGGTGCAGTGAGCTTGACTCTTTGCAGCCTGTGGAAGAGGCGCTATGAGGAGGCCTGCATTCAAGGAAGACTTTCTGGAGGGGGAGGACATCTGAACTTGGCCTTGATGATTAAGTTCCAGTGAAAGGAGAGAGATTTGAAGGTGGGATAGGAGGTAGCTAAATTGAAGGGTGAGACCACACCTAATAGTCTCAGTATTTTTGCTGAAGTTGCAGATCGTTTGCTGAGCAAGAGCATAGGAGGGTGAGGCAAAACTGGAATAGCAGCTGTGGGATATGGGCGAGAGGCTTGAGACAGGGCTGTGGGCTTGTGTCATGGATCTGACCCATGGCCCCTCAGCAGCTTCACCTGCCCTGTTCCAGAGTCTGAATTTTGTCTCTTAGCCTCAGGCAAATCTTTTAAGGAGCAGAGAAGGTGCCATTGTAGTTTTGATCCAGGCTGGGATACAGCATAGGAATCAGGAGTGAGGTTGTTCATGGACGAGATCAGAATAATTAGCTTTGATAGAAGAGGGAGAAGGGCCCAGAAATCCCCTGGCTTGAGTCTTGGGCTCTCATTCATTCTTTTATACATATTATTGTACTTTAGGTTCTGGGGTACATGTGCTGATCATGCAGGATTGTTGCATAGTTACATACATGGAGGCATAGTTTGCTGCCTCCATCCCCCCATCACCTATATCTGGCATTTCTCCCCATGTTATTCCTCCCCAACTCCCTACCCCCCGCTCCCTCCACTAGTCCCCCTCAACAGACCCCAGTGTGTGATGCTCCCCTCCCTGTGTCCATATATTCTCATTGTTCAACACCCTCCTACGAGTGAGAACATGCGGCGTTTGATTTTCTGTTCTTGTGTCAGTTTGCTGAGACTGATGCTTTCCAGATTCATCCATGTCCCTGCAAAGGATATGAACTCATCCTTTTTATGGCTATATAGTATTCCATGGTGTATATGTGCCACATTTTCCTTGTCCAGCCTACCATCAGTGGGTATTTGGGTTGGTTCCAGGTCTTTGCTATTGTAAACAGTGCCAAAGTGAACATATATGTGCATGTGTCTTTTTTTTCTTTTTTTTAATTTCTGTTTTATTTTTATTTTTTTCTTTTGCGTGTGTCTTTATAATAGAACAATTTATAATCCTTTGGATATATACCCAGTAATGGGATTGCTGGGATCTGCTTTGTTGCTCAGGGTGGTGGCGTGATCTTGGCTCACTGTAACCTCCGCCCCTGGGGTTCAAGCAGTTCTCTTGCTTCAGCCTCCTGAGTGTCTGGGATTATAGGCATATGCTACCACACTGGGCTAATTTTTGTACTTTTAGCAGAGACAGGGTTTCGCCACGTTGGCCAGGCTGATATTGAACTCCTGGCCTCAAGTGATCTGCCTGCCTTGGCCACCCAATGTGCTGGGATTACAGGTGTGAGCCCCTGCACCTGGCTGGCCCCTCTTTTATTTTGCTGCTGCTTTCATAGCTTGATTTCCTTAGGTGGTCTGGTTACACCAGGAGGCTTGGAGAGGGCTTTGGATGAAAAGGATGCAGGAAGGGTTCAGGTGACCTTCCCCATTGTGCACTTTTCTGAACTCTATTACTACAAGACAGCAGTTCTCAAACTTTTCAGCCTTAAGGCCCTGTTACAATTGTAATGATTATTGTGAACCTCAAAGAACTTTCACTTAAGGAGGTTATATCTATTCTTTTTTATCGTGTTAGGAATTAAAAGAGAATATTTAAAAACTAATTCATTAAAACAACCCATTACATATCAACATACATTATTTTATAAAAGGTGACTATAGGGTGGAGAGGAGGGGACAGAAAACAAAAAAGGTGACTATTTCCCCGATTAAAAAATTAGTAAGAAGAGTCACATTATTCTTACAGGTTTCAAACCTCTTATGTCTAAGTTAATAGAAGATTGTGGCTGGGTGCGGTGGCTCAAGTCTGTAATCCCAGCACTTTGGGATGCTGAGGTGGGTGGATCACCTGAGGTCAGGAGTTTGCCACCAGCCTGGCCAACATGGAGAAACACTGTGTCTACTAAAAATACAAAAAAATAAATAAAAAATAAAAATAGCCAGGAATGGTGGCGTGTGCCAATATCCCAGCTACTCAGGAGGCTGAGGCAGGAGAATCGCTCAAACCTAAGAGGTGGAGGTTGCAGTGAGCCGAGATCATGCCCTTGCACCACTCTAGCCTGGGAGATGAGTAAAATTTGGTCTCAAAAAAAAAAGAAGATTGCTGGATTTTTATATCTGCTTCTACATTTCATCTGTTAAAACGTCATGTAGCTTCTGGAAAATCCTGTACTCAGAGTGAGAGTGAAAAAGGCAAATACTTATGGTATAGTTTTGAAAATAGTTGTGATGTCATGGACCCTCTGACAGGGTCTGGGTGTCTCCCAGTGGTCCTCAGAAAACACCTTGACAACTGCTTCTGTGAGATACTTAGCAGAAGATAACTTCTCTGAAGTCATCTGTTGCACGTAGATGATTCAGAGATCTTAGGGCAAGGTAACTGTGTTCTATACTTATTTATTGGCCTTCAGATAATTGCATTCCTGATATGTTTCTCAAAGAACAAGTCATCTTCAGAGACAGTAGTTCTCAAACTGGAAGGCATGAAGTTCTTTGGAGCACATTGTGTCATGTATTTTGTCTTACAAATCAGGCAAAATTTTACAAGTGGACAGCATACTTAACCTGTGAACTCATATCTCTGCATCTTCAAAATACAAAAATATTTTAAAGAAATTGTACCTCCAAGATTTTTCTTTAATATTAATTTGCTAGCCTATTGCTTTTGTTATCCTCAGGTATTTATTTATGGAAAAGTGATATAAAATTTAAAACAGTTTGAAAAATATTGTGGTAATATTTTTCCTCCTCTTTTAAGACAAAGTCTCACTCCATTGCCCAGCCTGTAGTACAGTGTCAGAATCACAGCTCACTGCAGCCTTGACCTCCCGGGCTCAGGCGATCCTTCCACCTCAGCCTACTGAGTAGCTGGGACTACATGTGTGTGCCACCATGTCTGGCTAATATTTTGTATTTTTTGTAGAGACGGGATTTCACTCTATTGCCCAGGCTGATCTCAAACTCCTGGCTTCAAGTGATCTTCCTGTCACCGCTTCTCAAAGTTCGGGGATGACAGGTATGAGCCACTGTGCCTGCCCTTGTGGAGCCTTTTAAGACAAAAAATATAATTGTCTGATAAATTCCTCCTTGAGCTGGGGAAAAGTTTTTCTTTTTTTTGCTATGCTTTTACTAGGTGGATGAGTGGTTGGTGTCCTCCTCTTTCCATTTAAAATTTTTAGTTTCTTCATAATCTTATAAGTATAAATCATATAACTTTAAGGCAAAAGTTACCTTTTTGTTAATATGAACATGTGAAAAAAATGGAAAAGTATTACACAGGAGAGAAAATGAAAATCACTCATAATCCTGGCATTCAGAGAAAATGACTATCAAAAATGTTTTAAATATTTCCTTCCATTGTTTTTTTCTCTACAAATGGTCCATAATTGTATGTAAAAAAATTTTTTTGCAGTATAATAACATAGTTATATCCCCCTTCCATTTGACCCATTGTGAATGCTTTCTGACTATGATAGATGTTCTTCAACAAGATGATTGAAAATTTATCTTATTTGGCTGGGTGCAGTGGTTCATGCCTGTGATCCCAGTACTTTGAGAGTTGGAGGTGGGTGGATCACCTGAGGTCAGGAATTTGAGACCAGCCTGGCCAATATGATGAAATCCTGTCTTTACTAAAAATACAATAAATTAGCTGGGTGTGGTGGCAGGCGCCTGTAGTCCCAGCTACTGGGAAGGCTGAGGCAGGAGAATCACTTGAACCTGGGAGGCAGAGGGTGCAGTGAGCTGAGATCACACCACTGCATCCAGCCTGGGCAGCAGAGTGAAACTCCCAACTCAGAAGTAAAAAAGGCTGGTGCAGTGGCTTAGGCTTGTAATCCCAGCACTTTGTGAGGCCAAGGTGGGCAGATCACGAGGTCGGGAGATCGAGACCTTCCTGGCCAACATGGTGAAACCTTGTCTGTACTAAAAATATAAAAATTAGCTGGGCATGGTGGCTCCTGTCTAATCCCAGCTACTTGGGAAGCTGAGGCAGGAGCATGGCTTGAAACACTGAGTTGTAGCTGAGATTGCACCACTGTATTCCAGCCTGGTGACAGAGCAAGATTCCGTTTCAAAAAAAGGAAAAAGAAAAAAAACGAAAATGTATTTGTATTGTTTTTATTGGCAGGATAGTTTTCACAGGTAGAGAAAAGCCGATAAATCTAATGTGAAGGACGTGGGTGGGTAGAGCAGGGAGAATACGACAACTCTTGGTCTTGTGTTGGTCAGTGTGGGGCAGGGCACAGTCCACAGTCGGTGGCCAGGTCACTGCTAACCTGAGAGAGTAGCACCTTGCATAGACACCAACTGCCCCATTTTCTGCCTTTCTTCTGCAGCTTCTTGAGGTAGAAGGCTTTATTTTTAAACAGCACAGAATATTTTATCTGTTTTTGTATATGATGAATGTCTGGCATCCCTAGCTGTGACTTACAGGAAAGCTCTGTCTTTTCATCAGTCATCAGCAACAAGGGGAAGAAACTGAATTAACTGCTCTCTGTGCTTTCTTCCAGCTCAGAAATGTTTAGTTTATGATAAGCAACATTTCTTAAAGAAAGTGAACTAAATTCAGTGATAGTGACTTTTTGTCAGCTGCAGACTCATTTTGTATTAGAATTACCTTAAATCAAGAGCTGCTTTATAAGAAACCTGTTGCTGCAGACTCATTTTGTATTAGAATTACGTTAAATCAAGAGCTCCTTTATAAGAAACCTGTTGGTAAGGCATGGGAATCTTGACAAGATGTTAGACGTAGTGGCATTTAACCTATAGACTTCTTTTTCTCTTCCCTCAATGGGGTAGCTTAAATACCTTTGTCCACCAGATGGTGCTCTTAGACAGCAAATGTATTTGAGGCTGTCGTTTTCCAAATGAGGTAAAACAGTTTAAACTGTTGGAGTCACCAGGAGAGTTCCTTTCCATTTTGTATTTTTATCATGTCAGGATATCATTTACTTTGAAATAACAAATCTTTTAAAGCCAGAACACTAACTGCCTAAATTTCACATCCGAGGCAAACATGTCATCCTAGGCAGGTTTTGTTGCAGACAGAGAGCTATTGACTTGTAGGATTGTGACTGTCAGGTTTTAGCTCTGTGAAATAAGGCTTCTAGGTAATCACAACTCATTATCTGCTAGCATGTTATGGATGCTTTTTAGTGCAGCAAATCAATTTGTATGACCCCAAAAGGGGTGTTGCCAGAGTAGCACAGCTGGGATGTGCAGGAATAATTGTTGGAAGAGCAGTTAAAGCCCATGTGGTTGTTGGTCTTGCGAATGGTGCGAGTAGGAAGGTTAGGTGGCATCACTGTGGAAAAATTCAGTCTGTCTCTGGAATAAATTTCTAAGGAATACATCTGCCCCAGAGCAGATTGGGCTGCCACTTGATGTAAGGAGACATTGACCTTGGAATGTTCACGTAGAGACTGTCTGATCTTCTGTCAGTTTAAACATTTGGATTGGATAGGATGTGAGTAGAATTGGTCATTTCCATTTTCACTCTTCTCTTTACCTCCCAACTGTTAAACTTCACAGTTGAAATATACTTAAATGTTTAATAAAGCAGTAAATTGATAAATCAATAAATATGTGTGGAGGACCACCTTGATTGATCGATTGGGTTGTGAGATGTGCCAGCAATGGTGGGTGTTGGTGGCTAGTGCAAGGAGCTTACTGGTTAGCTGGAGTCATGAATGGTTTTTCTGAGGGATAAACACTGTACAGGCGGGCAGCCCGGTGGATGGCACGAATACTATGCACAGTATGAGTGTGAAGATGTGAAGATTACAGGGCATTGACACAATCCACAAGATTGTAGTGAGAATACAGGACATTATGGACATTAGGCATGGTGAGCAAGGTAAGGGACAAGGATGCTGAGCCTATTCTGTGAGTTTTGGATGATTGGCATGCCTAGCGGGGCAGATTTCTGTGGGAAAGTGTTAGGGACACCGCATTGAGAATTCAGTGAGAACTACTAAAGGAGAAAGAACTGGAAACTGAGCAGTGAGAGTTTTAGTGTTGAATTTGGCTGGTAAACATAAAGTCATTGACAGTTTCAGCTGAAAGGAAGTTTGGAGATCATCTGGTGTAGTAGTCAATACATTTATAGATGAGGAAGCTTAGACTGAATGTTAGCGTTTATCCTAAATGACTCCTACTTAGTGGCAGAGCTGGGAGACACCCTTTTCCTATTCTTTCTCTACTCCTTTTTTTTTTCTTTTGTGATGGAGTTTCACTCTTGTTGCCCAGTCTGGAGTACAATGGCGAGATCTCGGCTCACCCCAACCTTTGCCTCCCAGGTTCAAGGGATTCTCCTGCCTCAGCCGCCTGAATAGCTGGGATTACAGACATGCGCCACCACACCCAGCTAATTTTGTATTTTTATTAGAAACAGGATTTCTCCATGTTGGTCAGGCTGGTCTTGAGCTCTTGAGCTTGGATGATCCGCCCACCTTGGCTTCCCAAAGTGCTGGGATTATAGGCGTGAGGCAGTGCGCCTGGCCTTCTCTCTACTCTTTCAGATAGATAGTCACAAGAAAGGATGATTAGAGCCTGAACACTGTGTATACTCTAGAGCTCTTCTTGGATTGGATTGGTGCCTGTTGAGGCCTCCGCTGGTCAGAAGGGCATTTCCCCTGCAACCCAGCCTTGCCTGCAGGTTTATAGAAGGGCTTTGATAAGGTGTATTTAGCGGAAGCCCAGTTCCTGCTTTGGGCCTGCTATTTCCCATTTCACAAAAAGGCATGTGAAAATAATCTAGGTTTCATCTTTATTATAATTTTGTAATATATAAAAGCTTGTGTTTTTTTCCTGGGGAGAATTTATAAATAGAGTAGAAAGATTCAAGTTACTCTTTGTCAAAAAGGAACCATTCATGTACAACTTCTCCTATAATCTATTTTATAAATGATCAAAAATATGGGGCATTGTTTCTGTAGCAAACATTTTTTTTTTAGTGTTTTTCTTACTACAGCAAAAAAAAAATGTAAAACAATTTATATATCACAAAGGAGAAATAGGGATACAAATTATTAAAGCCATGAAATAATATATACTATAAAATAAATGTTAAGAAAATGTTGTAGTACAATGGTATGTGAGGACACCAGGATAACCATGTATAGATATATCTCCAAGATTTTGGAATGCCCACTCTGGATTTCCAGTATTGCATACGGTCTCCCTCATAAATCATCCACTTGCCCAAGGTTACAGAGCAGCAGGTCTGACTGAGATGAGGGAGGTCATGGAGCCACCTCCCACATGCTAGCATCCTAGTATGGTTTCCTCAAAATGAGTCACCAACTGTCAGTGGGCTTTTGGGCGTCACTGGTACAGAGTTAAGAGTCATGAATGCCAGGAATCTGATTCTAAACGTATGCTAATTACAACAAGTTTTTAAGAGAAACATGCCACTAAAATAATAAAACTGTTTTCTCTTCTTTGCAGATTTATATGTTTGGTATTTTAAAGTGTACTTTCCAAATGTCCTATAATGACATTTGGAAAGTGTAGTTCTGTAATGAGTTCTATAATGAGAAAGTATGGTTTAATATTCAGGAAAATTATGGTTAGTTTTCCTTTTCCATCGAAGGAATAATGTACCTATGTGTATGATTCAGAATTTTACACTGTGAAGACTGAAGAATGACAAATGAGGCCACTGGAAATACCTTAGAAAATACCTACATGTTATGAGAGTATGTTAAATCTGACATTGCTTTAAGAAATAGCAGCTATAGAGAAAATGAAGCAAGGTGGAAAAAACAGACAACTGGGAGAAATTGAAGGAAAATCAGAGTGGGCTAGAGGAATTAGGAATAACAGGTATATTCTTTATTTGAACTGGGACTTTCTAGGTATTAATGGTAAAGAAAAGGCTCGAGTACAGCCTGTACTTTGCTAACATTCAAGAATTAAGTGGTATTCACTTTTCCTTATGTTGGATCACATTAGTGTCATAGAGTCTGTTATGTTTTTTTCTTGCTTTAATTAATCAGTGGGGGAAGTGGGGATCTGTGGATTTGTTTACTAATGTAGAAATTTATCAGTCAGACATTTTTCTGCTGCTAGTAATAAAGACCTCAGAATCAGTGGCCGAAAAGAAATGGGCATTTAGTTTTCTTTCATGTAAAAATTTGAGGCAAGTAGCTTAGGGCCAGCGTGTTAGTTCCATGATATATTATAGAGCAGTACTCCTCCCAACTCTTCTTTCTTTATGATGAGATGTTTACCCTCATGTTCTCCTTGTAGATGCCTGAGACTAATAATCATGTTTGAATGTCTTTGTTCAAAGTTCTCTTCTGGAAGCCCTCCCTATTCAGTGATAACTGCTCACCTTTCATTGGCCGGAACCCTGTACTATGACCATCCTTAGCTGAAGGAGGAGCTGGAAATGCAGTTTTCAATCAGCTACATTGCTCTTTCAATTAAATGAGTTCCATTAGTAAGGAAGGTGAAGTTAGATCCCGAGTGCTTAGGCAGTCTCTGCCATAAGATTTTATTATAAGACATGGTGACTTTGAAATACTGTGTTATACTGTATTATATACAATTTAAAGGGTGGAATTTGTCAAGGGGCATAATAGTCTAGAAAATATAAATAAAGTAGTGTAGATTATTCCCCCCCCCCCCCATTTTTTTTTTGAGACGAGTGTTTTGCTTTTGTCACCCAGGCTAGAGAGCAGTGGCGTGATCTCGGCTTACTGTAACCTCTGCCTCCTCGGTTCAAGCCTGCTGCCTCAGCCTCTGTATGGACACCTACCATCATGCCCAGCTAATTTTTGTATTTTTTTAGTAGAGGGTGTTTCACCATGTTGGCCAGGCTGGTCTGGAATTCCTGACGTTAGGTGACCTGCTCACCTTGGCCTCCCAAAATGCTGGGATTACAGGTGTAAGACACTGCACCTGGTTGTAAAGCAGTATAGATTATTGTGTTTTAAATTTTTCATATGTAAAAACACTTTGACGGGTTCTGAGCATGGAATGTAACTGTTGTAGTAAATGTTGAGATAATTGGTCTCCTTTAAAGGGGCGCTTTATATGGTTTGGGTCCCCTTTAGGACTTACAAGGGCCACATGTAGATATGTAATATAATTAATATTTCTATTTAGTCTTTCCATGTTATTTTTAAAAAATAGAATGCATATCTGTGAGTATATCCTGCATTTCCTCTATGCCAGTATTATTTTTTTCTTTTCTATTTTAATTTTTAATTACTTTCGGGCAGTCAGTCAGCTCACCAACTGAGCAAACCGGCTGCCTGACGATGCCAGTATTTTTAAAACATCTTCTTGACAGGGAGTCTTTTAAGAAAATAAAAAATGTAGTTACCAAATTACTGACTTTCCTTGTAGGTATTGGGAGATAGAGGAAAATTTTTCCCTCCCCAGCTATTCAGGAGGTCGAGGCAGAAAAATAGCTTGAACCCAGGAGGTGGAGGTTGCAGTGAGCTGAGATTGTGCCACTGCACTCCAGCCTGGGACAGAGCAAGCCTCCGTTAAAAAAAAAAAAAAATGTGTAGTCAGAGTTGACTTTCTGGTTTATTGTTTGGCCACGTGGTTTCAGAAACAATAGAGCCATCATGGGTTAGAATTTTGATTCTCGCTCTTGAATCCCGGCCCTGTAATTATGAGTTGTGAGGTCTTGGCAAGTTATCTGTCTTTGCTGCATTCCCCTCATTTATAAAACAGTGTTGATAATAGTTGATAGTAGTGTTTAGCTGGTAGGACAAAATGAGATGACATAAAAGACCTCCTACAGGGCCTGCTCCCTGGTATGTACTGAATCAGTGTTAGCTGCTGCAGGTGGCAATACTAAAGCAAAGCAAGACAGCAGTCTCCAGGCCTTAATGAGATAGTTATTCACTAGCTGATTCTGACCAAGAGAATTGTGAAGAATTCTGTTCTGTGGTTGCCATTTTAAGTTTGTCCAACCTGCAGCCCAGTGATTTATACTTTCTGCCATCTGTCAGAGCTATGAAGAATGTTTAGGAGCCACTGCTTAAGAAAATGTCCCTGCTGTTTTTGAGAAATATACTACTATCTTCTTCTCAGTAACATCCTGCCATCTCTGGTGCCAGGACAGAAGTGGTGTGTCATGGGATACGATTCAGGAGAGTCTCTTTTTTTTTTTTTTTTTTTTTTTTGGGAGTCAGAGTCTTGCTGTGTCACCTAGGCTGGAGTGCAGTAGTGCAATCTTGGCTCACTGCAACCTCCGTCTTCTGGGTTTAAGCAATTCTTAAACCCAGTCTCCCAAAGAGATGGGACTACAGGCATGTGTCACCATGCATTGCTAATTGTGTTTTTAGTAGAGGCAGGGTTTTGCCATGTTGCCCAGGCTGATCTTGAACTCCTTAGCTCAAGCAATCTGCCCGCCTTGGCCTCCCAAAGTGCTGGGGTTACAGCATGTGCCACCGCGCCTGCCCAATAGTCTCGTTTTCTTGATTTTAAGAATTATCTTGTTGAAATTTAATATCTGATTATATATGTACAACAGATTTACATTTTAAAGCACAATGATTTTGAATGTCCCATACTCACCATGCAGTTAGCAGTTACATTACCAACACTGCTCAGGGACCACTCTTGTAGTCCTTTCCTGCTCTGCCACCCCCATCACTCTGGGGTGGCCTGAATTTTGTGTTTGATATTTTGACTTGTAAAAAATAGTTTTCTCATGCATACACATATTCTAACACAATATGTTTAGTTTGGCTTATTTTTGACCTTATTAAAAATAGTATCCTTTATGTAGTTTTCTAAGACTTCGGTATTTTTCACCCAACAGTGTTTCCCAGTTGATCTATATTATTTTGTACGCTATTGTAATGTTCATTCATTTTCTTTGCTGTATAATATTCTACTTTGTGAACATACAGCTTTTTTTATTCCGCTGCCAGTGAACATTTTCTTTCTTTTTTAAAAAAATAAATATTGCTGCTGTGAACACATTCCGTACATGGTACCTGGTTTACATGTGTAAAAGTTTCTTGAAGGTAATTATGTAGAAATAAAAATGCTGGCTCATAGAGTGTTTACCAGATACTGTTGAATTGTTTTTCTAAGAGTTTGTATCAGTTTATATTTCTTCAGCATTGCATATCATTTTTGTTTTTTTTTGAGACAGAATCTTAACCCTGTCACCTTGGCTGGAGTGCAGTGGTGCAATCTTGGCTTACTGTAACCTCAGATTTCTGCACTCAAGCGATCCTCCCACCTCAGACTATGAAGTAGCTGGGACCGCAAGCATACACCATCATACCTGACTAATTTTTGTATTTTTTGTAGAAATGGGGTTTCACCATGACGCCCAGGCTTGTTGAAAACTCCTGGACTCAAGTGACCCTTCTGCTTCGGCCTTCCAAAATATTAGGATTACAGGCATGTGCCACTGTGCCCAGCTTATAATCATTATTAACACAGCTTTATTGAGCTTCAACTTATATAATCCAAAATTCACCCATTTTATGTATATACTTCAGTGATTTTTGTGCAGCCATCACCAGTCTAGTCACAGAACATTTCCATCAGCTTCAAAAGCTTCTTCATGCACATCCACAGTCTTTAGCACTTAATATTGTTCATCTTACTACTTGATGTCATTCTTGTGCCTGTAAAATATGGGATGTGAGTTTGCACCTCTCTGATTAAGAATGGCTTAGAATATTTTTTCATGTCTTTATCAGCCATTTGTATTCCTGCCTTTATGAACTGTTCTCTATTTTTCTATTGGATTGTTTGACTTTTTCTTTATTTGGAATTCTTTATGTATTTTGGACACCAAAACTATGTCAGTTATATTTGTTGAGTTATTTGCTCCAGTTGTGGCTATTCTTTTCATAATTTTCTTTATGGTGTCTTTTAATGAACAAATGTTTTAATTTTAATGTAATAGATTTTTACTAATTAGTTTTTTGTGTTTCTCATTGTTCCTGGAACTGATTAGGAACTAACTTAGAATCTTGGGTATTCTAGCCTCAGTATTGCTTAATTTACCTTTCAGATTTTCTTTTATTTGTTATTTATTATTTATTTATTTATTTATTTTTATAAGACGGGGTTTCACCACGTTGGTCAGGCTGGTCTTGAACTCCCAAACTCAGGTGATCTGCCCGCCTTGGCCTCCAAAATGCTTGGATTACAGGCATGAGCCACCACGCCCGGCCAACCTTTCAGATTTTCTATCTCATTGTATTTCTGTACTGGACTGTGTTAATGTCCTAAATATTTTCTGGTTAACTAATTTTCTTGCTTGTTAGTACTGGTTAACTGCTTTTCTTATTTAACTCCTTCACTCAGTTTTTAGTTTAATGATGATATATTTCTTTTCTAGGAGTTCACCTCTGTTTTCAGGTTGGACTGGATATTCCAGATAGTTTATCTTCTTTGCTTGTTTTAGCTTCCATTTTTTATTTCTTGAAACATTTCTTATTCCTTGGTGACAGAATAATACAACTAAATATTGGTGGTCCTGCTTGAGGGGCTGGTCTGAACGATTCTTCCATTATTTCTGCTAGTTCTCTGCAGTGTTGGCTTTCCTCCCTGTACGCATGGTGATCTTTGTTTGTATGCTTAGGCCTGGTCTTAATTTGCGGAATAATTCTGGAATTTGGGGCTTAAAAAATCAGAAAATCTGTCAGCTTTCCCAGTGACTGAGTAACGGCTGTCTCCTTTAGACAGGATAGTAGTTTGTCTCCAAATATGCATCACCCCCCACACCCACCTGGGCGCGGTGGCTTATGCCTGTAATCCCAGTACTTTGGGAGGCCAAGGCGGGCAGATCACGATGTCAGAAGTTCGAGACCAGCCTGGCCAAGATGGCAAAACCCCAACTTACTAAAAACACAAAAAAATTAGCCTGGTGTGGTGCCACGTGCCTCTACTCCCAGCTAGTTGGGTGGCTGAGGCAGAAGAATCACCTGAACCCGAGAGGCGGAGGTTGCAGTGAGACAGGATTGCACCACTGTGCTCCAACTTGGGGGACAGAGTGAGACACCATCTCAAATAAATAAATGAATGAATGAATGGCCAGGCATGGTGGCTCACACCTGTAATCCTAGCACTTTGGGAGGCTGAGGCGGGTGGATCATAAGGTCAGAGTTCGAGACCAGCCTGGCCAACATGGTGAAACCCTGTCTCTACTAAAAATACAAAAATTAGCTGGGTGTAGTGGTACACATCTGTAATCCCAGCAACTGGGGAGGCTGAGGCAAGAGAATGGCTTGAACCCAGGAGACAGAGGTTGCAATGAGCTGAGATCCTGCCACTGCACTCCAGCCTGGGTAAGAGAGCAAGACTCTCTCTCAAAAAAATAGAAAAAGATGAGTAATAATTGTGTGTGTCAGTTTTATCAATTTTTCCATAGCCACCTATGCTTTTATGTAAAGCAAATGAAAAAGCAGCCCCTAAAATATGTCAGAGTGAAGAAAATCTTCACTGTTTTTTGTGTTCACTTGGAAGTGTTTCGGTAGTCATCCAGGGCTGCTTTCACAGTCTCAGTGTTGATATTGTAGCAGTTTCTCAGGTTTATGGGGAAGTGACTGTAACTATTCCACTTGGTGGACAAAGCAAAACACATTATCAGACCATTTTTGGTGCAGCTCACAGAATTGTCACATGTGCCTGGCAAGTGGTTAAGTTCTAGCTGAGCCTCCCTGCCATTTTGCTGCCTCACAGAGACTCTTCTTAAGAAGTTACACAGTTTTGTTCAGGGCTGTGCTAGATCACACTTATTCTAGAGTTGGTTATTCCATTTTCATAATTGCCCAGGCTTTGCATTTTGCCATTTTACTTTGTTTTTCTTTGGCCATTTGGGTATTGGTGATGGAACAGAGAGATAAAACATGCACATAGAGTGAATTCCTGTTGGGTTCCTGCCACTTGTACAACCTCACTCCAGTTACAAAACATGTTTATGGAGTAACTAATACAGCTATTTAGTGTTGGGCAAATATATGATTGATTAAAGTAGCTCTCTCTGTCCCAAGCTCACAACCACTAACTTGATATTTATAGTCTGTCTCCAAAATTCCTCCTTCATCTTTTTAAAATTACTGTAATAAGTATGGACTCTTAAATGTCTGTTATATGTTTTTGCATATTTTATTTGGCCACAGATTTATTTCCTTTTATTTACCTTTTTTTTTTTTTCCGAGATGGAATCTCACT
>NW_022437928.1:3383-6487 GCF_009761245.1 Sapajus apella | reverse complement strand
CACTGCAACCTCTGCCTCCCAGGTTTAAGTGATTCTCCTGTCTCAGCTTCCTGAGTAACTGGGATTATAGGCCCATGCCACCACGCCTGGCAATTTTTTTTTTTTTTAATTTTAGTAGACATGAAGTTTCACGATGTTTACCAGGGTAGTCTAGAACTGATCCCAGGTGATCCGCCTGCCTTGGCCTCCCAAAGTGCTGGGATTACAGATGTGAGCTGCTGCACCCAGCCTGATCCACATGTTTTTTTTTTGTTTCATTTGTTAAATAATGTCTTTAATATCATAAAGAAAATAGATGTTTAATCCATATGGCCATAAATAAAATACCTATATATTTATAGACATAAAAGATGTATTTTTTTCTTAGTATCATAAGATCTCACTAACCAGGAAAACCAATCTGAATTAGGGAAAAGATACAGTTACAGAACTCTATTTTATTACCTACACATCAGCTTTTTTTTTTTTTTTTAATTTATTGCATTTTGGGTTTGGGGGTACATGTGAAGAACATGCAAGATTATTGCATAGGTACACACATGGCAGTGTGGTTTGCTGCTTTCCTCCACATCACCTATGTTTGGCATTTCTCCACATGTTAACATGTTTTTAAAAGTTGGTTAATGTCACATAAAATTGGAATTTGGGGCTTAAAAAATCAGAAAATCTGGCAGCTTTCCCAGTGACTGAGTAATGGCTGTCTCCTTTAGACAGAACAGTAGTTTGTCTCCAAATACGCATCACCCCCCACACCCACCTTTTTTGACATACAACTGGCTGCCTACACTAATTGCCATTACTTACTTGGCTCTTTGGGCACTGAGGTTGTAATTCCTGCTTTATTACTCAGCTTGTCCACTTCCTGCTGTGCTCTTATGCAATTTGTGGGGTTTTTTTCTTTTTTCTTTTTCTGAGGTAGAGTCTTGCTCTGTTGCCCACGCTGGAGAGTGTAGTGGTGCAGACTCTCACTTTGTCGCCCAGGCTGGAGTGTAGTGGTGCAGTCTTGGCTTACTGTAACTTCTGCCTTCTGGGTTCAAGTGATTTTCATGCCTCAGCCTCCCAAGTAGCCGAGATTATAGGCGCATGCCACCATGCCTGGCTAATTTTTTATTTTTATTTTTTGAGACAGAGGTTCATGTTGCCCAGGCTGGAGGGCAGTAGTGTGATCTCAGCTCACTGCAACCCCTGCCTTCTGGGTTCAAGCATTTCTCTTGCCTCAGACTCCAAAGTAGCTGGGATTACAGGCACACACCACCACACCTAACTAATTTTTTGTATGTTTAGTACAGATGGGGTTTCTCTATGATGGCCAGACTGGTCTTGAACCCCTGACCTCATGTTCTGCCCACCTTGGCCTCCCAAAGTGCTGGGATTACAGGTGTGAGCCACGGTGCCCAGCCTAATTTTTGTATTTTTATAGAGATGGAGTTTTACCATGTTGGCCAGGATGGTTTTGAACTCCCAACCTCAGGAGATCCTCCTGTCTCTGCCTCCCAAAATGCTGGGATTACAGGTGTGAGCCACTGTGCTTGACCTCCTGCTGTGCTCTTTGGAACAGGATGCTGACAACCTTTTTTGAGGTGGAATGGGCTATGAGTCCATGGAGATGCCACTGAAAAACCTATGGTCTGAAGCTTCTCCCCAGCTTTTAAAATGAAAAATTTAGTTAAGCAATTTTTTTAACATATTTTCACATGTGTTTTGCAATAGTGTCTTATAAGGTAGCCACATTTGGATTTATGTGCTATTTGGAAGCCTTAGGGCTTTTTTTACTTCTGCTAGGAAAGATGCATTTTCTTGAAAATAGTTTCAGTGAAAGACTGGACTTTTCCTGTGGTTTTTTAGAGGTGGCCACAGTCCTCTCATGGCTGAGTTTGCAGTGTTGAACCCTGGGCACAGCTCTGCCATGAAAGGTCATTGAGAAACCATCAGATCCTATAATTGGTGAGTGGTGGAGCCAGCATTTGGTTGGAGAACTTTTGATTCCAGTGTAGCATTGTGTTATTCTGATACTGGGTTACTCTTTCAGATTGAAATTCTTCATTCCATTTTACTGTTTGCTGGGTGAGTGCAGCAGTGACACGATTTTCAGAGGTTTACTAATTGTCGATTCTTTGTCTTAAAAAAACCTTTTTGTAGTATTTGATGGACATGGCCATCTTTTTATTTTTGAGATGTCTCACTGTTTCCTAGGCTGGAGTGCAGTGGCACAATCATGGCTCACTGCAACCTCAACGTCATGGGCTCAAGCCATCCTCCTTCCTCAGCCAGCTGAGTAGCTGGGACCTCTCTGACATGTGCCACAACACTGGCCAATTTTTAAAATTTTTAGTAGAGGTGAGGTCTCTCTCTGTGTTGCCAGGATGGTCTCAAACTCCTGGTCTCAAGTGATCTTCCTGCCTCAGCCTCCCAAAGTGCCGGTATTACAGCCATCATTTTTATGTACTTTAGAAAAAGCTTATTCTCTGTTTTTCAGTACATTTTATAGTTTTATAAAGTTTGATTGAGTCTTCTCTTTTGTCTTCCTAGTTTTAATCCTTTAGACTTTCTTCATTTACAAATATCTTTTGTTTTAATTGATTCAAGTTTATACTATCTCTTTTTAGGTGACATAATCAAATTACATATGTGTATTTCGATAATAAATGTGACCATACTCCAGCCACCCCCTCACACACCCCAGGTTCTGAAATGCATCTCTCATGTGGTCACAGTAATTTTTTGTTTTACTGACTTACATTTGCACTCCAGTGTTTAAGGAACTGCCTACCCTAATGCTTCCTTGAATATGGTATCCCACACAGTACTGTTTTATGTGATGTAAATACGTTAAGTAAACAATCTTGCATGGTCAAATGATTTTTGGGAAATGCAGAGTTCAGCAAAGCTAAACAGGTTTCCTTTTGGGTTACTTTAGGGGTGCCTGTTAGCACTGTGACTGTCTAAGGCCATAGTAAAAGGGGCCAAAGTTTTTTTTTACCACGGCATCTGCTAGGACTGATGTTTTTCTTTTCTTTTCTTTCTTTTCTTCTTTTCTTTTCTTTTCTTTTCTTTTCTTTCTCTCTCTCTCTTTCTTTCTTTCTTTCTTTCTTTCTTTCTTTCTT
>NW_022437928.1:0-3283 GCF_009761245.1 Sapajus apella | reverse complement strand
CCTCTCTCCTCTCTCCTCTCTCCTCTCTCTCTTTCAAGTCTGGCTTTGTTGCCCAGTCTAGAGTGCAGTGGCGGGATCTCGGCTCACCACAACCTCCTCCTCCTCGGTTCAAGTGATTCTCCTCCCTCAGCCTCCTCAGGCACCTGCTACCATGCCCAGATAATTTTTGTATTCTTAGTAGAGATGGGGTTTCACCATGTTGGTCAGGCTGGTCTCCAACTCCTGATCCCCTGATCCATCTGCTCTGGCCTCCCAAAGTGCTGGGATTACAGGCATGAGTCAGTGCGCCTGGCCTAGGACTGATATTTCTAATATTGCATTAGAAATATTTTGGAAGAAATTGAGCTACTATGATTTTCACATTATTTCTTTGTATAGGTAGAAATGGCTCATTATTTCTCAATGTTGCTGCATTGTTCCATTCAGTTTTGCAGAGACGAAGTGTAGAGAGAGTCCAGGATGTCCTGGTTGAGACATTGAAGACTTAGGGATACATTGATTGATTGATTGGTTGACTAGACAGGGTCTTGCTCTGTCACCCAGGCAGGAGTGCAGTGGCTCACTCCAGCCTTTACCTCCTGGGCTCAGTTGATTCTCCCACCTCAACCTTCCATGTAGCTGGGATTACAGGTGTGAGGCACCACACCTGGCTAATTTTTAATTTTTTTTGTAGAGACATGGTCTCACTATGTTGCACAGGTTGGTCTTGAATTTCTGGCCAAGTGATTCTCCTCCTTGGCCTCCCAAAGTGTTGGGATTACAAGCCTGAGCCACTGTGCCTTGCCTAGGAGTGCTTTTAAGCCACTGTCTGATTCCTGATAGGAGGAAGATACTATCACTGATTAAAGGGAATATCCCTGAGAAAGTTGTCAGTTATACCTATGTGCTCAAATCATGGTCCAATTGTGAGTTATTTCAGAAAACAGCTGCAGGGCATGTACAGGAATGGGGCAGGACAGTCTCCATCTGGGTAATTGATGTGAAAGGAGAAAGGGACCTGGGAGATGTGGAATCCCAGGCCTAGGACTCCATTCAGTCCACTGGAGGTCAGGTGAGTTATGAGTATTGCTCATGCACCTGCTGAACACGTGTGGGAGAGTTTTATTCAAGGGAGACAGAATTTAGGAGGAGACTTTTGTCTGCGAACTTGGGCTGGTATGCAGACCTTCTGCTGAAACCTGATGGAGTTAAGCTTTGAACAGTTCGGCAGATTCTAACTTGTCATTGTGGGGCTTGTTTGTAGCTGGGGTTTGGCGACTGTTTTTACACTAAATCAGTCCTGTCACCGGCACTTAAGTGAAGCAGTCTTAAGTAGAAGCCTTGTTGATATTTGTGTAGAGTGGCTGTGTCCCTGGTGGGAAGAATGTAGCAGCTTCACCTGTTTGCCACTCCTGAACCTCAGATCTTTGTTGATAATGATGCTGAGAGAAGCGGATGATATGTTGTGTTTTAGAAGGATTAAAACTAGGAGCATAAACCTTTAAAAAGGAAGGTCCAGAGTCAGATTTAGGTCAATCATTACCACCTACTTCTAGCTAGGAGCATTTTTTTTAATTTGTTCATTTGGAAATAACATTACCTATTTTATAGGATTGTTTAGAATAAATGTAGCGTGTAAGCGTATATAGTGTAATGAGGTAGTATATGGTATAACACTTCACCTTCATAACTAGGTGCATTTTTGGTCTAAATATATGAGACGGACCTGGTACTCTTCAGAAGAGCCTTTGTGGAGCCTGTTTCTGGAGTCAGCAAGCCAGTTTCATAATAGAGAACAAGAGTTGCAGAAATAATTTTGAAGCAATGAGATTTATCTCTCTCTCTGTTGGTTATTCTTAATATTTGCACAACTTTAATTGAAATTATATGACTTTTTATTTTAACAAAAGAAATTACTTTTCAGCATTATGGCAGTCTTGCCTTGCTGAGAAGAAACTGCTGCAAATATGTTATTTGCCCATTAAAGGCAAGAACTTCAGTAGTGAATTTACACACATTTTATTAAATATTACTTCTCAAATGTTAAAATTTTGGGAGGCTTTCCAGTAAGATTTGCTAGAGAATAGTGGTGATATTTATTAAATCAGTTGTAAGAATTAAGTGTTATTTTATAAATGTTAGTTTTCATTAGCTTATTTAGTGCTCCGAGCAACTCTAAGAGGTGCAAGAACCCTCGTGTTTTCATGAAGAAAGACTTGAAGCTCAGAAAAGCTCCGTAATTTTCTCCTCAGTGACCACAGAACTGGGGTTAGGATCTAGGTCTTTTTGACCATCACAATTTGATCTCTACCCTTTTCCCCTTATACCATGGGTCTAGGATGTCAAAGGATTGGTATAATCAAACAGTTATGTAATAATCACAGATATATGCATGTGGCTCTTCAATAAGGATTGTTGATTTTATTTTTGAGTTTTCAGTGAATTGGAATATACAGTTAATAATTTAGGAGGATAGTGGTTTGATTAATAAATGATATCTTTCATGGCTTAGTAAGATTTGAAATTTGATTTCTCTGTCTTTTTTTTTTTCTCATTCCAGGGTGTAGATGAATAAAACATAGCTCGCCTGAATACAGTCTTGGATGTGGTTGAAGAAGAGTGTGGCATTTCTATTAAGGGTGTAAATACCCCATATCTCTATTTTGGCATGTGGAAGACCATATTTGCATGGCACATCGAGGACATGGACCTCTATAGCATTAATTATCTCCACTTTGAAGAGCCCAAGTCTTGGCAAGTTACTTGTTTAATATTCATTTGCTTTGGAATTTTGAAATTTGGCCATCAGGCCCATATTGAACAGGATTTTGTTCTTTGATTTGGTGGATTCAGATTTATGTGAGCTGTAAGGAAGTTTTTGACTGTAATAATTGTCTTGTATTCATACAGGATTGTGCTTGGTAGCCATAAACCCCATGGTGACTTGTATAATCATGTACTGTATAACTATGTTTAGATCAGTGATGGACCACATATACAGCAGTCATCCCGAGTTTATAATGCAATTGAAAAATTCCTTTTCCATGTTTAGATATGCTTAGCTGCATACTTTGTAGCTAAATACTTAGTGTTAAAATTGCCTATAATACCTAGTACAGTACAGGTTTGTAGCCTAGAAGCAATGAGCTATGCCATATAGCATAGGTCTGTAGTAGACTCCACCATCTAGATTTGTGTAAGTCCTCCGTGATGCTCACGTAATGGCGAAATTGTCTAACAACATATTTCTCAGAAAGTATCTCTGTTATTAAGTGATGCATGACTGTATATGTAAAGTTGCCTG
>NW_022437927.1:0-21948 GCF_009761245.1 Sapajus apella | reverse complement strand
CAGTTCCTCCCTCGTCAGTTCCCCCTCCAGTCAGTTCCCCCTCAGTCACTGCCCTTCCAGTCAGTGGGGCCCCCCACCGTCAGTTCCTGCCGTCGGTCAGTTCCTCCCTCGTCAGTTCCCCCATCAGTCAGTTCCCCCTCAGTCACTGCCCTTCCAGTCAGTGGGGCCCCCCACCGTCAGTTCCTGCCGTCGGTCAGTTCCTCCCTCGTCAGTTCCCCCTCCAGTCAGTTCCCCCTCAGTCACTGCCCTTCCAGTCAGTGTCCCTTCCAGTCAGCTCCCCCCATCAGTGCCCCCCCGTGTCCCCTCTAATCAGTTCTCCCCAGTCAGTTCCCCCCCGGTGAGTGTCCCAGTCAGCTCCCCCAGTGTCCCCTCTAGTCAGTACCCTCTCCAGTCAGTGACCCCCTAGTCAGTGAGTGCCTCCCCAGTCAGCTCCCTGCCGTCAGTCAGTGCTCCCCCATCAAAGCCCTCCACAGTCTGCCCTTATTCTGTCCCCCTCCCGTCAGTCAGTGTCCCCTCACCCCACCAGTCAGTGTCCCTTGCACGTCATTCCCCACACGTCGGTCAGTGCCCCCGCATTGGTCAGTCCCCCCACTGGTCGGTGCCTCTGCTATTGGTCAGTGCTCCCCACCATCAGTCCAGTCTGCCCCCCATCAGTGTCCCCTCCTGGCAGTCAGTGTCCCCCATCAGCCAGTGTCCTCTCCAGGCAATTCTTTTCTTTTTGTCATGTCCCCCCTTCCCATCAGTGCCTGCACCCCCACCGATACCCGTCAATCACTGACTGCATAGTCCCTCCCCTGCCAGTGCCCTTCTTTGGCAGTCCCAGTGCTCTGTGACCCCTTCTGTCAGTGATGTCCCCATCTGTCATTGATCTTCTCTGTCAGTTACCCCCTGTCAGTGACAGTGCCTTCTGTCAGTGAACCCCGCCACCAGTAAGTTTCCCTTGGAAGTGTCTCCCCCGTCCTGCCTATCATGTCCTTCCCCTCTTTGCCATCAGGACCCCTGTGTTAGTGCCTGTCAAGGCCCTCCCCATCAGTTCTCCCCTGGTGTCAGTGCCTGTCCCCTCTTTTGTGCGACCTCTTTTATCCCTTGTCTATTAGGGACCAGGGACTCTTCCCATTAGTCCTGCCCTGCTGTTAGTGACCCCAGTGCTTCCCTCCTGCCTGTTGGTGGGAGAACTTTCAGTGCCAGCTGTCATCACCCCTCTTGTCCATTCACTGACTCTCCTTTCGGTTATTCGCCCTCTTCCCTCAGCACTCCTCTTTCCCATCATGCTCCCCATCACTGCTTCAGATATCACCAGCCATCCAACCTCACCTTAACCCACGCTGCCCTGTTCCTTCCATCCACATCATCTCTTCCCTCACACCTGTCAGCTTCCCCCATGCACCTTACCATCCCCCACCTGCCACTCCATGTATTTGCAGCTAACCTACCTGCTTTGTCCACCCGCTTACTGACTCTCCCGATTTGCTGCTCATTTCTGTCCTGTCAGCACCAGCTCACCCAAGTCACTTCCATCTAGTCCCTGCCTCTCACTGCAGCCCCCGCTTTGTCACCGTACCCACTGGTTTTGTTCCTAGACCCTTCTCCTGTGTCTTGTTCTTTCATCCACCCTTCTTCCCTCATGGTCCCTCTCTGCCGTGCTCTTGGCTTCTCAGTGCCCCTGCAATTTTTGATGTCCCTTCCTTTCTGGTTTATTTTCCTTTTATTTTTATTTTTTACTTAAAAATGTTGTGGGTACATAATAGGTACAGCTAGTGCTCGACTTACGACCACGGTCGGGACTGCGGACCGGTCGTAACACGATTTGGTCGTAAGTTGAGTAGGCTATATGTACGATTGAAATGGTGCACGAGGAGATGGTAGTGCTGCCGGAAGCTGGTCCGCACTGTCGTACGCCCAGCTGGGCAACGTTTGCGCTGCCAGACGCGGAGCAGTTGTGGCTAGCGATTGTGGTCGTAAAGTCGAATGGTCGTAAGTTGCACAGGTCATAAGTCGATCAATACCTGTATATATATTTCCCCCCTTTGACTTTTCTAACTCATTTCAGTTAATCTCTGGAATGTGAGAAGCAGCTAGCTCTGAGACAAGTTGAGGGACAGAGTCTTCCAGCTGAGAGGACAGCACCTGCAAAGGCCCTGAGGACCTTTGCAGGGCCTTGAAAGGGCTGGATATCCCCCAGAAACCTAGGGAAGTCTGATGTGCTTAGAGTAAGGGAAAGAGGCAGGAGCCTGGGCTGGAAAGTTGGTCTTCTAATTAAGCCGTTCCTTGCAGGTGTTAGTAGGGAGTTGGGCCTTGAGTCTGAGTTGTGGGGGAGACCTGGGTTGGAGATTGAGTTGGAGAGTGCCATGATCATATGGATATTGGCACATGAGTGTTGAGAGGTGGGTGTAGTGATAGTAATGGTTTAGACCTTGATGGTGGATTTAGGGAGATATTTTGGAGGTAGAGCTGTTGGGACTTGTTGCTAGATTAGAAGAGGGGTGTGAGAGAATGAGTGGACTTGGTGATTTCTTGGCCTCTTTTTTCCTCTGCCCCCTCAACCTTTCTAGGCTTTTTGATGAAATGCATGGGTGGATAGTAGCACCGTTTATTGAAATAGGGAAGCCGAGTTAGGGTGCTGGTGGGGTGGAGGCGTTATACTTGGGAAGAAAGCAAGGCTTTCTCTTGGCTGAAAGTAGTGGAAGTCTGAGGAGAGGTCCAAGGGTCACTAGGGAGAAAGTATCTTGCCGAAGAATCTGGAACCCGGAGGAGAGGTCAAGCTGCAGGTATGCAACTGTCAGCATGGGGACAATGTTTAAAGCCTTGGGAATGGCTCTTTATAAGTACTGTAGGCATACCCCAGAGATACTATAGTTTGGTTCCAGACAACTGCAATGAAATGAGTCTTGCAATAAACTGAGTCACACAAATTTTTTGGTTTCCCAGTGCATAGAATAGTTATGTTTTACACTGTTCTGCAGTCTGAGTGTGCAGTAGCATTATGACTAAATAAACAACGTATATACCTTAATTTAAAATACTTTATTGAGAGCCCTGGCAACATAATGAGACCCCATCTCTACAAAAATTATAAAAATTAGCTGGGGATGATGGCACACACCTGAAGTCCTAGGTGCTTGGGAGGCTGAGGCGGGATAGCTTGAACCTGGGAGGTTGAGGCTGCAGTGAGCCGAGATTGCGCCACTGCACTCCAGCCTTGGCAACAGAGCAAGACCCTATCTTAAAAACAAAAAAAACTTCATTGCTAAAAAATACTACTAATCATCTGAGCCTTCAGGGAGTTGTAATCTTTTTGCTTGTGGAGTGTCTTGCCTCAGGGTTGATGGCTTCTGGCTGAACCGGGTAGTGGTTGCTGAAGGGTGTGGTGGCTGTAATCCCAGCCATTTGGGAGGTTGAGGCGGGTGGATCACTTGAGGTCAGGAGTTTGAGACCAGCCTGGCCAACATGGTGAAACTCCGTTTTACTGAAAATGTAAAAATTAGCCAGGCATGGCGGTGTGTGCCTGTAACCCCAGCTACTCGTGCAGCTGAGGAAGGAGAATTGCTTGAACCTGGGAGGCGGAGGTTGCGGTGAGTTAAGATGGTGCCACTGCACTCCAGCCTGGGAGACAGTGAAGTTTGCCACATTGATTGACTCTTCCTTTGATGGAAAAGTTCTCTGTAGTATGCAATGCTGTTTGATAGCACTTACCCACAGTTTAACTTTCTTTTTTTTTTTTTTTTTTGAGACGGAGTTTCACTCATGTTACCCAGGCTGGAGTGCAATGACGCGATCTCGGCTCACCGCAACCTCCGCCTCCTGGGTTCAGGCAGTTCTCCTGCCTCAGCCTCCTGAGTAGCTGGGATTACAGGCACGCACCACCATGCCCAGCTAATTTTTTGTATTTTTAGTAGAGACGGAGTTTCACCATGTTGACCAGGATGGTCTCGATCTGTTGACCTCGTGATCCACCTGCCTCGGCCTCCCAAAGTGCTGGGATTACAGGCTTGAGCCACCACGCCTGGCCCACAGTTTGACTTTCTACATTGGAGTTAGTCCTCTCAAATCCTGTCTGTATTGTCAACTAGTTTATGAAATATTCCAGATCCTTTATTGTCATGTCAACAGTGTTACAGTATCTTCACCAGAGGTAGATTCTATCTCAAGAAGCCACATTCAGCTGGATGTGGTGGCTCATGCCTGTAATCCCAGCACTTTGGGAGGCTGAGGCAGGCGGATCACCTGAGGTTAGGAGTTCGAGACCAGCTTGAACAACATGGTGAAACCTTGTCTCCACTAAAAATATAAAAATTAGCTGAGCATGGTGGCGCACACCTGTAATCCTAGCTACTTAGGAGGCTGAGGCAGGAGAATCGCTTGACTACAGGAGGTGGACGCTGTGGTGAGCTGAGATCGCACCACTGCACTCCATCCTGGGCAACAGAGCAAGACTGTCTCAAAAAAAAAAAAAACCGGCTTTTTTTGCTCATTCATTAGAAGCAACTCCTCACCTGTTTTATCCCGAGATTGAAGCAATTCAGTCACATCTTGGCTCTGCTTCTAGTTCTAGTTCTGTTACAATTTTTTTTTTTTATACGAACTTTTGCTGGAGTACAATGGTGGGATACCGCGACCTGTGCTTCCCAGGTTCAAGCGATTCTCCTGCCTCAGCCTCCCGAGTAGCTGGGATTACAGGCACCTGCCACCATGCCCAGCTAACATTTGTACTTTTAGTAGAGGCAGGGTTTCACCATGTTGGCCAGACTGGTCTCGAACTGCTGACCTCAAGTGATCTTTGGCCTCCCAAAGTGCTGGGATTACAGACATAAGCCACCGTGCCTGGCCAGCATTTGCCGTTTCACCTTGCATTTTATTATGTTATGGAAGTGGCTTCTTAACCCTCATGAACCAACCTGTGCTAACTTCCGGCTTTTCTTCTGCAGCTTTGTTGTCTCTCTCATCCTTCATAGAATTGAAGAGAGTGAGGGCCTTGCTGTGGCTTAGGCTTTGGCTTAATGTGGTGCCTGGTTTGGTCTTCCCTCCAAGCCATGAAAACTTTCCGCAGGCTGGGCATGGTTGCTCACACCTCTAATCCTAGCACTTTGGGAGGCTGAGCAGGGAGGATCACTTCAGCTCAGGAGTTTGAGACCAACCTGGGTAATACAGTGAAACCTCATCTCTGCAAAATATGAAAAGTTTAGCTGAGTGTGGTGGCACATGCCTCTGGTCCTGGCTACTTGGGAGGCTGAGGCAGGAGGATGGCTTGAACCTGGGACATAAAGCTGTAGTGCGCTGTATTGTGCCACTGCATTCCAGCCTGTCTCCAAGCAAACAAAAAGCAACCTTTATCCATATCAGCAATAAAGCTGTTTTGCCTTATTATCATTTGTGTGTTCACTGGAGTAACAGTTTTATTTCTATTTTTTATTTTTTTTTGAGACGGAGTTTCGCTCTTGTTACCCAGGCTGGTATTATCATTTGTGTGTTCACTGGAGTAACAGTTTTATTTTTATTTTTTATTTTTTTTTTGAGACGGAGTTTCGCTCTTGTTACCCAGGCTGGAGTGCAATGGCACGATCTCAGCTCACCACAACCTCCGCCTCCTGGGTTCAGGCAATTCTCCTGCCTCAGCCTCCTGAGTAGCTGGGACTACAGGCACACGCCACCATGCCCAGCTAATTTTTTGTATTTTTAGTAGAGACGGGGTTTCACCATGTTGACCAGGATGGTCTCGATCTGTTGACCTCGTGATCCACCCGCCTCGGCCTCCCAAAGTGCTGGGATTACAGGCTTGAGCCACCGCGCCCGGCCTGGAGTAACAGTTTTAATTTCCTTCAAGAACTTTTCTTTTGCATTCACAACTTGGCAAACTGGTGCAAGAGGCTGGCTAGCTTTTGGCCTGTTGGCTTTTGACATGCCTTCCTCACTAAGCTTAAGCATTTCTAGCTTTTGATTGAAATGAGAGACATGTGACTCTTCCTTCATACAGGATTAATTGACCTAATTTTATTACTGTTGTGTCTCAGGGAGTAGGCCCTGAGGAGTGGAGAGAGAGACTCAGGGAAATGGCCAGTTGATGATAGAGTCAGAACATAGGCAGCATTTATTAAGCTTGCTGTCTTATATGGGCAGGGTTTGTAGTTCCCCAAAACAACTACAGTAGGAACATCAAAGGTCACTGATCACAGGTCACCATAACAGATAAAACAAGAATGAAAAAGTTTGAAATATTGTGAGAATTACCAGAATGCAACACGGAGACGTGAAGTAAGCACAGCTGTTGGGAAAATGGCACCCATAGACTTGCTTGACACAAGGATCCTACCAACCTTTAATTTGTAGAAGACACAGTACCTGTGAAGCACATAGACAAAGTATGCTTGTGTTGTCTCCTGATGAGGAAATTGGGGTAGACAATAAATCGGTGTTACAGGCAAGATTTGTACCCCAGGTAGTTTGACTCTAAAGCCTCTCCCTTTTTTTTTTTTTTTTTAATTAAGGGAAAGGCTAACTTTTTATTTATTTTTTATTTATTTATTTATTTTTTTTTTTTAGACGGAGTTTCGCTCTTGTTGCCCAGGCTGGAGTGCAATGGCGCGATCTCGGCTCACCGCAACCTCTGCCTCCTGGGTTCAGGCAATTCTCCTGCCTCAGCCTCCTGAGTAGCTGGGACTACAGGCACGCGCCACCATGCCCAGCTGATTTTTTGTAGTTTTAGTAGAGACAGGGTTTCACCATGTTGACCAGGATGGTCTTGATCTCTTGACCTCGTGATCCACCAGCCTCGGCCTCCCAAAGTGCTGGGATTCCAGGCTTGAGCCACGGCGCCCGGCCTGTCTTTTTAAATGTTTCATTTAAAAAAGTTTTTGGCGGATTCCCTAGAAAAATAGAGGAAGAACAAAGAAAGTTAATAAATTTTGGAATAGTAATAACTGATTATGTCAGGCATTTGTGTGCATGTTTCTTTTTGTTTGTTTCATTTTTTTATTTTTATTTTTTGCTCATCTGACATCCAGGAATGTGTGTGTGTTTCTCTTTATGTTCCAATAAAATTTTATTTAGAAAAGCTGACTCAGAGGCCGGGTGTGGTGGCCCACATCTGTAATACCAGCACTTTCGGAGGCTGAGGCGGGTGGATCACTTGAGGTCAGGAGTTTGAGACCAGCTTGAACAACATGGTGAAACCCCATGTCTACTAAATACAAAAAATTAGCCAGGCATGGTGGCAGGCGCCTGTAATCCTAGCTACTTGGGAGGTTGAGGCAGGAGAATTGCTTGAAGGAGGCGGAGGTTGCAGTGAGCCAAGACTGCCCCATTGCATTCCAACCTGGGTGAAAGGAGGGAAACTCCCTCCCCAACTAAAAAAAAAAAAAAAAAAAGCAGCCGACTCAGACACTTTTTAAAGTACATTACTGGCCTGGGGGAATATAATGAGACCCTGTCTCTGCACAATAATACAAAAGAAAAAAGTTAGGCATGGTAGCATGTGCCTGTAGTTCAGGATGGAGGAGTGCAGTGGCGCGATCTCGGCTCACTGCAACCTTTGCCTCCTGGGTTCAAGCAATTCTTTGCCTCAGCCTCCTGAGTAGCTGGGATTACAGGTGCCTGCCACCACGCCCAGCTAATCTTTGTATTTTTTTTTTTAGTAGAGATGGCTGGTCTTGAACTCCTGACCTCGTGATCCACCCGCCTTGGCCTCCCAAAATGCTGGGACTACAGGTGTGAGCCGCCATACCTGGCGCCGACTGTCCCACTTTGAAGACTTGACTTCTTTCTCGTCGTGATCCCATCATCCCTAAGCCCGTGGAACTCTGCTCTGACCCTTTCTTAGCTCTTTGCCATGATACCCTTCCTGGACGAGTTTGGTCCTGGGTAATGCCTTCCTGTCATCACTTTCAGTCTTGGTCATTCCTTTTGGATTGCCTTTGATAACTCCTTTTTTCCTTCATTGACTTGACCAGAATCTGGTTATCATGTGGAGATTGAGAACATGGGCTTTGCTCTCAGCCAAACCTGGGTTCAAGTTCTAGAACAGACAGTTAGCCCATGACCTTGGGCTAGTGATGTAATTTTTGAGACCTCTGCTTTTCATCTGTGAACTAGGGTTGGTAGGAAACTACCTACTGTATTGGGCTTTGAGCTTTGAGTGTGTGGATGCAGCCAGCTACTGCTACCCTCTTCCTGTGGCTGCTGGAATCCTAAAGTCAGTTTCTTGGCTCTTAGTCCTTCTGTGCTTCTTGTTTGGACTTCAGCTTTGTTCACTGCCCCAGTTTCCTCCCTGCTGCTTTTTGGTGCTGTTTTCTGCTTGTTTGACAACGCCTTTTTGTTGTTGTTTTTTTGAGATGGATTCTCGCACTGTTACCTGAGCTGAAGTGCAATGGCGCGATCGCGGCTCACCACAACCTCCGCCCACCTCCCGGGTTCAAGTGATTCTCGTGCCTCAGCCCGCTGAGTAGCTGGGATTACAGGCATGCGCCACCATGCCTGGCTAACTTTTTGTATTTTAGTAGAGACGGAGTTTCACCATGTTGGCCAGGATGGTCTCGATTTCCTAACCTCGTGATCCACCTGCCTCAGCCTCCCAAAGTGCTGGGATTACAGGCGTGAGCCACCGCGCCCAGCCTGGAGTCACACTTTTACCTGCAGTGCACTTGCAGCAGGCACTTGGCCAAGGTTCCAGAGCTGCTAAGTGATGGAAACTGGACTTCATGCTGGACCTTTGTGGTCAGGGAGTCCTCTGATGTGGTCAGGCCTGCCTGGCTCAAGAGGTTATCTGGTCACTTGGAGGGTTTACCTTGGTCTCCAGGAAGGGGAGGAGTTGGGGCCAGGGCTCTTAGCACTGATGATGAGGAAGGTGCATCCTCATAATGCTGGCCATCTCTGTCCTTATCTGGGAGAGCTGCCATGGTTGCTAGTGGTGAGCAGGTGGAGGTTTTCAGTTTTCACTTGAGCCTTCATCCTGTGTAACAGCCAGGAGGATACTCTTCTGAAAGCCAGGAGACACTGAGAACCTGGTGTGGGCCTGATAGCCGTCCAGTGGGGCTGTGTGTTAAAGTCACCTTTCTGAGACTTTGTTGGGAGATCAGCTGGGCTTACTCTGCTGGGAGGAGAATTGCTATCCTGGAATGTGCAGCCACATAAGCAGGCTGTTTTCAGCCTGTTGCAGAGCCCTTGCTGTGTTCCAGTTGCAGAGCACATGCTCTACATGGAGGTCTCTTCCCATCCTCAGCTCCTGGAAGGGCTCCGAGGCAGGCAGGGTGCTATGGACTGAATCGTGTCTACCCCAAATTAGTATGTTGAAATCCTAACTTCCATTTAGTGGTATTTGGAGGGAGGCCTTTAGAAGTCACGAGGGTGGGGTTCTCAAGATGGGAATAATACTCTCATCCAAAGATACACCAGACACACTGCTCTCACTCTCCCTGCTTTGAGGACACGAGGAGAAGGCAATAGTCTAAAAGCGGGGAAGACAGGCTTTCTCAGCAGCCTAATCGGCCAGCACCTTGACCTTGGACTTCTAGGCCCCAGAACTGTGAGAAATAATTGTCTGTTGTTTAAGATGTTGTGTCCTGGTAGCCTCACCATATTAAGACCCCGGGTCAGTGGAGGGCAAGAAGGCTGACTGGCTCTCTGGCTCCTCAGATGTTGTTGGCCTGATGATGCATTTTACTTGTCCTGCATAGTATTGGTCCACATAATATTGAGAAAGTTAAATTAATTATAAATGTGACGATTTGGGGATTTAAAAAAAAAACTGGATTTCTGTCATTTCTTGTAGAAGCAGATGTGTCCCGGTGCCCTGTGTCCTTGCACGACTGTGGTTGCTGGGGCGGGCCTGTCTCTCCTCCCTTCAGTGGGCACATGCTCTCTGCTGCCGCCGCCTTCACTCTGCCTGCTGTCTTTTCCATCCAGCTTCCTTCCTGACACTTAGTGTCTTGTCTGGTTCTGCAGGCCTTTAAGTTGCAATCTGTGCTTTAGGATGTGGCAGGAGAATCAGCAGTCGGGTGACTGGGCACTTCTCCATTGCCACAATTAAGAAAGGCTTTCACTTCAGAGTTATAATCCTTTAGTATGTTCACCTCTGAGTGGAGCAAGCTTCCTTTTATTCCCTTTCATATTCCTGGTGTCTGGAGTTAGCCTAGGCCTGAGTGCTTCCAATGCTCATGCAAAGCATTTTCCCGAGGAAAATTCTCTACTTTTTCATGGCATTTCTTGGCTCTTCTTGAGGGCATATAGTAGAGGCAGGAGGTGGCAACCTGCAGAATGGAGAAGTCAGCTCCACTTTCCGCAGCTGCTGCTCATGAGCCTGTCCAGTCTGTCCTGTTTTCTGCTCTTGCGGACTGGCCTGGAGTCCCACTAGAGCCGGGCTCATCTCACCATTCAGCGTGCTCCAGGGGAGCCAGGCTTGGGGAAGGAATCTGACCATTCAGGGTGCTCCATGGGCACTTGTTTTGGGGTCCAGTCTCTGCAATTTCCTCATCAGTTTGGTTCCATTTACTTATTAATTTTACCAGGAAATTTTTTCCTCTATAATTTCAAATTTGTTTTATATATTATTTTCTTATAGAAGTGAATTCTTTAAGAAGTGAATTTTTAATTAACAAAGTACTAAATATATGTAGAGCTTCTAATTGGAACATCTGTCTTTATCTGCAGCCTTCCCCATCCCTTAGTCCTCCTGCAAACAAGCAACAATTTTCAAACTCCATGGTTACTTAATTCTTGTAGTTGCTTTCATGAGTTAATAATTAACAACTAACGTGTTAAGGGCTTTCCATGTGCCTGGTGTTGTTTTAAGCCCTTTACATTGATATTTTAATTTTAATTCCCATAGTAAGTATGTGAGGTAGGTGTTGTGTGGAGAGACTGATTAATTTGCCCAAGGTCTCATTTTTTTTCTTTTTTCATTTTTTGGAGATAGGGTCTCCCTCTATTGCCCAGACTGCAGTGCAGTGATGTGTGATCACAGCTCACTGCAGCCTTGACCTCTTGGACTTAATTGATTCTCTCACCTCAGCCTCCCAGCAGCTGGGACTATAGGCACATGCCACCATGCCTGGCTAATTAAAAAAAAAAAAATTGTTTTTAATGATGGGGTCTCCCTATGTTCTCCAGACTGGTCTTAAATGCTTGGGCTCAAGTAATCCTCCCTCCTCGTCTCCCAGAGTGCTGGAATTATAGGCATTAGCCACTACTCCTGGCCCGGTTTTTGTTTTTTTAATTGTGGTAAAATATGCATAACATAAAATTTACCATTTTGGCCACTTTTGTTTTTGCGATGGAGTCTCGCTCCATAGCCCAGGCTGGAGTGCAGTGGTGCGATCTTCGCTCACTGCAACCTCTGCCTCATGGGTCCTGGTTCAAGCAATTCTCCTACCTCAGCCTCCCAGGTAGCTGGGATTACAGGCATGAGCCACCATGGCCAACTAATTTTTTTTTTTGTATTTATTAGTAGTGATGGGGTTTCACCATGTTGGCCAGTCTGGTCTAGAACTCCTGACCTTGTAATCCACCTGCCTCGGCCTCCCAAAGTGCTGGGATTACAGGCGTGAGCCACCAAGCCTGGCCAGCCACTTTTTTAAAACCCCATCCCACCCCCTCATGGGGATGGGGTGGGGGGGCATTTTGACCTTTTTTTTTTTTTTTTTTTGAGACGGAGTTTCGCTCTTGTTACCCAGGCTGGAGTGCAATGGCGCGATCTCGGCTCACCGCAACCTCCGCCTCCTGGGTTCAGGCAATTCTCCTGCCTCAGCCTCCTGAGTAGCTGGGATTACAGGCACGCACCACCATGCCCAGCTAATTTTTTGTAGTTTTAGTAGAGACGGGGTTTCACCATGTTGACCAGGATGGTCTTGATCTCTTGACCTCGTGATCCACCCGCCTCGGCCTCCCAAAGTGCTGGGATTACAGGCGTGAGCCACTGTGCCCGGCCATTTTGACCATTTTTATGTGAACAGTTTAGTGGTATTAAGTGTATTCACATTGTTATGCCACCGTTACCACCATCCATCTCCAGAACATTTTCATCTTCTCAAATTGAAATTGTCCCCATTAAACCCATAACTCCCCATTCCCTCCTCCCTGTGGCCGCTGGCTACTATCATTCTACTTTCTGTCTCCAAATTTTTTACTACGGTAGATCCCCTGTGTAAGTGGTATCATACAGTATTTATGTCTTCAAAATTCATTCATGTTGTAGATGTGTCAGAATTTATTTCCTTTTTAAGGGTGAATAATATACACCATTGTATGTCTGTACCACATTCTGTTTGTCCCTTCATCTGTATGGATGCACAATGTCCATGGACACTTGGATTGTTTCCACTTTTTCACTTCTGTCCCCTCCTTTCTTGATACAGTTAAAGAAGACCCTCCTGGTGGCCTTTCCTTGTTGTTGGCAAAAACTCAGATGATCCTGAATAGTTTTTTTGTTTGCTTGTTTGTTTGGTTTTTTTTTTGAGATGGAGTTTTGTTTTTGTTGCCCAGGCTGGAGTGCCTACGCTGAAGTGCAATGGCACGATCTTGGCTCACCACAACCTCCACCTCCTGGGTTCAAGCGATTCTTCTGCCTCAGCCTCCCAAGTAGCTGGGATTATAGGCATGCACCACCACACCCAGCTAATTTTTTGTATTTTTAGTAGAGATGGGGTTTCTCTATGTTGGCTAGGCTGGTCTTGAACTCCTGACCTCAGGTGATCTGCCCGCCTTGGCCTCCCAAAGTGCTGGGATTACAGGCATGAGCCACCATGCCCTGCCGATCCAGAATAGTTTTTGATTGGGGTCTTTTCTCACCCAGCGAGATCTACCCGCCTCAGCCTCCCAAAGTGCTGGGATTACAGGAGTGAGCTACCACGCCCAGCCAGAGATTCTTTTAATTGCTGGGCTCTTTGTTGGGTAGCTGTAGCCTGTCTATGGAATGGAGTCCAGATTTAGCAATTACCAACGTTTTGCCAATCTTGTTTTGCCTACCCCTGCACCCTTTTTTTTCCTGATACATATAAAAGCAAATTCCAGAAATCATGAAATCATGCCATTTTAACTGCAGATCTCAGGTCTAGACTCAGATTTTCCTGATTGCCTCAAAGATGTCTTCTGTAGTTGGCTTTTTTTGGGAGGATGGAGTCTCACTTTGTCACCCAGGTTGGAATACAGTGGCATCATCTCAGCTCACTGCAACCTCCACCTCCTGGATTCAAGTGATTCTCCAGCCTCAGCCTCCCAAGTAGCTGGCACTGGAGGTGTGCACCACCACACCCAGCTAATTTTTGTATTTTTAAGAGATGGGTTGGGGGTGGTGGCTCATGCCTGTAATCTCAGCACTTTGGGAAGCCGAGGTGAGCGGATGACGTGAGGCCAGGAATTCAAGACCAGCCTGGCCAACATGGTGAAACCCTGTCTCTACTAAAAATACAAAAATTAGCCAGGTGTGGTGGTGTGTGCCTGTAATCCTAATTACTTGGGAGGCTGAGATAGGAGAATCGCTTGAACCCAGGAGGTGGAGGTTGCAGTGAGCCTCTCACACCATTGGACTCCAGCCTGGGCAACAGAGCAAGACTTCATCTCAAAAAAAAAAAAAAAAAAAAAAAAAAAAGGATTTCACTATGTTGGCCAGGCTGGTCTTGAACTCCTGGCCCTCAAGTGATCCACCTGCTTTGCCTTTCCAAAGTTCTGGGATTATAGGCATGAGCCATGCTGCCTGGCCTAGTTGGTTTGTTTGAATCAAGGTCCAAGTATCACATTTTCTTGTATGTCTCTTACATCTCTTATAACAGCTCTGTCTTCCACCCCATTCCCCCCCGTTTTTCCCTGTCATTGATTTGTTGGAGAAATTGGGCTGTCCTGCACCCTAAACTCCCCCGTATTCTGGATTTGGCTGAGTGTATTTTTTTGGTACCATTTAACTTTTTCTTCTTTCTGTCATATTTTCTGTGAATAAGTAATTGCATCTGACAGTGTGATTAGATTTAGGTACTTTTTTAAAGGTACATTTTAAAGTGCAGTGGTGTGATCTCGGCTCATTGCAGCCTCTGCCTTCTGGGCTCAAGCGATTCTCCTGCCTCAGCCTCCCAACTAGCTGGGATTACAGGCACACATCACCACGCCTGGCTAATTTTTATGTTTTTAGTAGAGACGAGGTTTCACCATCTTGGCCAGGCTGATCTCGGACTCTTGATCTCGTGATCTGCCCACCTCAGCCTCCCAAAGTGCTCGGATTACAGGGGTGAGCCACGGTGCCTGGCCATAATTTTTGGGGGGGAGTAGGAAAACTGAGCAGAGAGTGATCTGATGGATTTTAATGTAACAGCTCAGAGATTTAGATTTTATTTTATTTCATTTTATTTTGAGACAGAGTCTCACTCTGTCACCCACGCTGTAGTGCTGTGGTGTGATCTCACCTCACTGCAACCTTGCCTCCCAGGTTCAAGCGATTCTCCTGCCTCAGCCTCCGGAGTAGCTGGGGCTGCAGGCGCTTGCTACCACGCCCAACCAATTTTTTGTACTTTTAGTAGAGATGGGGTTTCACCCTGTTCACCAGGTTGGTCTGAAATGCCTGACCTCAAGTGATCACCTGCTTCGGGATTACAGGCATGAACTACCTTGCCTGGCCCAGAGATCTAGATTTTATAACATGCTGTCTCTATGAGACCTTTTATTTGTTTGTCTCTCAAAAAGGAAGAGGTATGAAAATAAACTTTGGGCCAGGTACAGTGGCTCATGCCTGTAATCCCAGCACTTTGGGGAGGCTGAGGCAGGTGAGTCACATAAAGTCAGGAGTTCGATACTAGCCTGGCCAACATGGTGAAACCCTGCCTCTTATTAAAAATACAAAAAGATAGCTTGGCGTGGTAGCACGCACCTATAATCCCAGATACTCAGGAGGCTGAGGTGGAGGTTGCAGTGAGCTGAGATTGCACCACTGCACTCCAGCCTGGGCGACAGAGCAAGACTCTGTCTCAAAAAGAAAAGAAACTTTGGCCTAGGGGGTTGGCCAGTCCTATTTCATTAAGTCCTGGGAGTATCTGTTTAGTAGTAATTTACTCCTGAAAACTTTGTTTCAGTTCTCTGATGTGGTAAGCTGATTTATCTTACCTAGTGTATTGATGTCTGCATGGATGTGAAAACATTGCTTTTCATTCCACCTAATGCATGAAAGAGTTAATTTTCCTTATGAGGCTCCCTCCAATAGCTGTTGAGAATGGAAGAAGTTCTTCCCTTTGGCACATTGTCCCAGACAGATATATTAAACAGAGTAGGAAATGTTTAAAGAAAACAAAAAATCTAGTGGTGCTGTGTGGTAACACCTGGAATGTGTGCACACACATGCTCCCTCCACAAATGTCATGTACATCCTTCCTGGAGACAGGTGTCATAGATTATGGCCCTTTTGGGTTAATCATAGACCTGAGGATGGGTACCTTATATCATTTTCCCTAAATTTGAGTTTCTCTTGTGTGGTTTTCCCAAAATCTCTTTTTACTCATATTTGAATGGCAAATTTATGGAACTAAAAAGAAAGGAGCTTTCAAACTTTCTTGGCTTTTTTCCTTTCTTTTTGTTTTTAGAGTATCCTAGACCTCTTAAAAACTGTATCTGGTAAACCTAGTAAGAAATGTATTCATTTAAATATCTAACATTATAAAATACTCTTGAAAGACTCCCAAATCAGACCTAACAGATAGATAGATATACTGTTTTTAGATAGACAATTCTTGTAGTGTGTCAATTCTCCTAGAGTTAATTTATAAATTTAATATGATAAAATACTGTCAGTTTTTAAAAATATGATCATGTATGTCTTTCCTTCCTTCCTTCCCTCCCTTCCTCCCTCCTTCCCTCCTTCCTTCCTTTTGTTTTTTGAGACAGAGTTTTGCTCTTGTTGCCCAGGCTGGAGTGCAGTGGTGCCATCTTGGCTCACCGCAACGTCCACTTCCCGGGTTCAAGTGATTCTCCTGCCTCAGCCTCCCTTGTAGCTGGAATTACAGCCATGTGCCACCACACTGAGCTAATTCTGTATTTTTAGTAGAGACGGGGTTTCTCTATGTTGGTGAGGCTGGTCTTGAACTTCTGACCTCAGATGATCTGCCCGCCTTGGCTTCCCAAAGTGCTGGGGTTATAGGTGTGATCCACCACGCCCAGCTGTGGTCACATTTTTTACTTCTCTATATGTCTAATAATTTTTTATTTGTATATTGGCATCTGGATTATGGTCTTGAGTTTTTTTCTGGTGGATAAATTGTTGGAAAATCTTTTTGGTCCTTTCAGGCTTGGTTTTATTCCTCAATAGGGTGGGCCTATTTTGTTTTGCACTTAGCCATAGGGTGTGGCGGTTACTCTAAGCTGTGATTTTACTTGAAGGCATGTCCTTGCAGGGTCTCATGCCCGAGGATGCTGTATTTGGTTTCTCCATACTGCCTGGGTTGGAGCTTCAACAGCTCCCAGAAAGGCAGTAAAAAGTAAGAGTTGATGTTTACTCTGTTTCTGTTCACTTTTACAATGGAGGTCCTAGCCAGTCTAGTTAAAAGAAAAAGCAAGAATTGAGGCTGGACGTGGTGGCTAATGCCTATAATCCCAGCACTTTGGGAGGCTAAGATGGGAGAATCGAATCCCTTGAGGTTGGGATTTCGAGACCAGGCAACATAGTGAGATTCCATCTCTAGCAAGCTAAGAAATAATAAGAATGATACAATTATACAGAATTTTCAGGTTTCTACCTGGAAAATCCAGGAGACTTTAGTGAGAGTGAAGTTTCTGAATCACAAAAATGTAATTTTATTTTATTTTTATGTATTTTTTTTGAGACGGAGTCTCTCTCTGTAGTCCAGGCTGGAGTGTAATGGCATGATCTCACTCACTGCCACCCGCGTCTCCTGGGTTCAAGCAATTCTCCTGCCTCAGCCTCCCAAATAGCTGGGCTTCAAGTGCCCATCACCACACCCAGCTATTTTTTATTTTATTTATTTATTTTTTTAGTGGAGACGGGGTTTCACCATGTTGGCCAGGCTGGTCTCAAACTCCTGACCTCAGGTGATCCATCCACCTTAGCCTCCCAAAGTGCTGAGATTACAGGCTTGAGCCACCACTCTTGGCCAAAAATCTGATTTAAAAAGATGCAGTTTGTGATAGTATCCAAAACTGTAGGTAACCTAGGAATGTGTCTAACAAAAACAATGTTCAAGATCTTTATAGAGAAAATTTTAAAAATTATACACCAGCCTGACCACATGGTGAAACCTCATCTCTATTAAATATACCAAAAAATTAGGTGGGTGTGGTGGCGCACACCTGTAATTTCAGCTACTCGGGAGGCTGAGGCAGGAGAATCACTTGAACCCAGAAGTGGAGGTTGCAGTGAGCCAAGATTGTGCCACTGTGCTCCAGCCTGGGTGACAGAGCGAGACTCCGTCTCAAAAAAGAAAAAAAAAAAAAAACCCTGAAAAACACAAAATAAAACTCGAGTAAACGGCAATATTATGTTAAATTGTTAGGAAGATTCACTTTTTTTTTTTTGAGATGGAGTTTTACTCTTCTCCCCCAGCCTGGAGTGCAATTATGTAATCTCAGCTCACTGCAACATCTGCCCCCTGGGTTCAAGTGATTCTCCTGCCTTAGCCTCCTGAATAGCTGGGATTATAAGCAGGTACACCCATGCCAAGCTAATTTTTGTATTTTTTTGTTGTTGAGATGGGGTTTTACCACATTGGCCAGGTTGGTCTTGAACTCTTGACCTCAAGTCATCCACCCGCCTCGGTCTCCCAAAATGTTAGGATTACAGGTGTGAGCCACCATGCCAGGCCCTAGATTCACTATTTTAACAATATTACTTTCCCCAAGTTTAATCTCTAAATTTGCTGCAATTTTAATCACAATCCCAACAGTTGCTTTCCTGGAATTTGTGGGGCTGATGGTAAGATCCTAAAACTCACTTATAAGAATAGAGAGTAAAGGGTGAAGAATAACCAAGTCAAGTACGTAAAAGAGTAAGAAAGGATAAGAGAAACAAACAAACAAGAAAAGGGAATTGCCGTAACAGATTTGCAAACTTTTTTTTTTCTTTGAAGGGAGTTTTTGCTCTTATTGCCCAGGCTGGAGTGCAGTGGCACGATCCCAGCCCACTGCACCTCTGTCTCCCAGGTTCAAGCAATTCTCGTGCCTCAGCCTCCCTAGCAGCTGGGATTACAGGCACGCACCACCACATTTGGCTTTTTTATACTTTTTAGTAGAGATAGGGTTTTACCATGTTGACCAGGCTGGTCTCAAACTCTTGACCTCAGGTGATCTCTCCACCTTGGCCTCCCAAAGTGCTGGGATTATAGGTGTGAGCCACCCCGCCTAGCCCAGATTTTCAACCTTGTTGTGAAGCCAGTGGAGTGAATAGCCTGGAAAAGAACCCTATATAAGTGGGAACTTGGTATATGCAAGAAGTGTCAGTTTGTATCAGTGAGGAAAGAAAGTGCTGTTTAGTAAATACCCTGGGAAATTGACCAGCTTTTTGGGGGGGAAATTGCATTTTGTTTACCTCATTTACTAAAATTTCAAGTGGATTTAAGATATAAATATGAAAATAAAAATTTAGAAGTTTTAGAAGTACAGAGTATCTTTTCTCATGATAGAGGAGGATTTTGTAAAAATAAGACAAAATGTAAAGGAAAAGGGGAAATGACAGTTTTACTACATTAAAATTAAACCCTTCCAGGCCAGATGTGGTGGCATATGTCTAATCCTAGCACTTTGAGAGGCTGAGGCGGGAGGAACATTTGAGTCCAGGAGTTCGAGACCAGGCTGGACAACATGATGAAGCCCTGTCTTTACAAAAAATTAGCTGGGTATGGTGGTGCATGCCTGTAGTCCCAGCTACTCGGGAAGCTGAGGTGTGAGGATCACTTGAGCCCATGAGGCAGAGGTTTCAGTGAGCTGTGCCACTGTGCTCCATCCTGGGTGACAGAGTGAGACCCTGTCTCGGAAACAGACAACAACAAAAAATTAGACACTTATCTATATCAAAAGGTGCTATAGATGGAATTAAGATGGAATTGGAAGAAGATGGTTACCATGCATATAATCCACAGAGGACTAATAATTAGGCTACATGAAGAATTCTTAAGCAGTAAGTTAGAGCTTACTTAGCAGTAAGAGCTTACTCAGTGTAAAAAGGGGCAAAGGTGTAAACAAATAATTCACAGAAGAAACCTGAATGGCCAATAAACCCATAAAAAGATACTCAGTCTCACCAGTCATAGTGGTAATGCAGATTATAGTGAGAATTCCACTTCATGTTAATCAAAATAACAAAAATGAAAACGTCTAAGAAAAGGCAGTTTGGGGGAACGGGAATACTTTACAAATTGATTTAGTTAGTAAAGCACTTTGGAGAATAATTGGATAATATCTGCTGCAGTTGAAAGTACCCTGTGACTCGTCAGTTCCACTACCAGGCAAATAAAAGCTGAGAAACACTGTGCAAAAGGAGATATTCCAAATACTCAGGCTGGGTGTGGTGACTCAAGCCTGTAATCCCAGCACTTTGGGAGGCCAAGGCTGGCAGATTGCTTGAGCTCAGGAGTTCGGGACCAGTCTGGGCAACATAATAAACCTTGTCTCCACCGAAAATACAAAAAATTAGCTGGGTGAGGTGACCTGTACCTGTGGTCCCAGCTTGAGGCAGGAGGATCCCTTGACCCTGGGAGTTGGAGGTTGCAGTGAGCCGAGATTGTGCCACTGCATGCCAGCCTGGGTGACAGAGGGAGACCTCATCTTGAAAGAAAGAATGGCCGGGTGCAGTGGCTTGCCCCTGTAATCCCAGTACTTTGGGAGACCAAGGAGGGTGGGTCACAAAGTCGAGATCGAGACCATCCTGGCCAACATGGTGAAACCGTGTCTCTACTAAAAATACAAAAAATTAGTCAGGCATGTTGGCATGAGCCTGTAGTCCTAGCTACTTGGGAGGCTGAGGTAACCCCAGAGGCAGAGATTGCAGTGAGCCGAGATTGCACGACCTCAGCCTGGTGAGAGTGAGACTCCGTCTCAAAAAAAAAAAAAAAAAAAAAAAAAAAAAGGAAGAGAGAACGAGAGAAAGAAAATAAATATTTAGGCAACCTGCAACCTTTTTATATAAAGGAATAGTATCTTTGGCATTTAAAATGAAGGCATTAAACTACGTATGTCAACATAGATACTTTTCAAAAATTGTAAGATTGAGCTTTAAAATATTTTTAAAGCAGTGTACCATTTTTAGATATATAAGTAGTAAAAGAATGAAATTATGGACACTGCAAGTTACTGATTATCTCCAAAGAAGGGAGTTGAGTTGCTGGGTTCCTTAGTGTCTTAGAAACATTTGTTTAAGAACGAGGCATATACAAACAAATGTTAACATTTGTTAAATCTCATCACATGGATATTATACTCTTCTCTAGACTTCAACATATTTTAACGATTTTGTAATTAAAAATATTTAAAACTGAGGTTTTTTTTTGTTTTTTTTTTTTTTGGGAACAGAGTTTCGCTCTTGTTACCCAGGCTGGAGTACAATGGCGCGATCTCGGCTCACCGCAACCTCCGCCTCCTGGGTTCAGGCAATTCTCCTGCCTCAGTCTCCCGAGTAGCCGGGACTACAGGCACGCGCCACCATGCCCAGCTAATTTTTTTTTTTGTATTTTTAGTAGAGACGGGGTTACACCGTGTTGACCAGGATGGTCTTGATCTCTTGACCTCGTGATCCACCCGCCTCAGCCTCCCAAAGTGCTGGGATTACAGGCGTGAGCCAGCGCGCCCGGCCTAAAACTGATTTATAATGTAATTCTCTAAAAGGTATAAACAGTCTTGTGAGAGCACTGAGGAAGGACTCAGAAAGTTGACAAAGGCTATAGATGAACTTCAGATAGGAAGATCAGACAGGAGTTTGCCAAATAGAGAAAGTGGGAAGAGAGCGTTCCAGTCAGAGGGACTGCATGTGTAATGGTGTTAGCTGGGAGAGACCGCGACAGAATACATACAGAGAGCATGTGAGAGAGTGAGTTTTGGTGTGGTTACAGAATCAGATAGGGATGAGGAGAGAACAAAGGTGTACTGTGTGGAGGTCTCACTCAATGTGCCTCTGCGTAGAGGCTTACAGGCGAAGTACAGTGGGTTCTTTATTCCCTGTTTGTCTTTTTCTAACTTCTTTTGGGTTAAGGATGTTTTTATGTGTGATGGTATTGGAAGGTGGGGCATTACAAAAAATTTTTTTTATGATTCTCTTTGGGTCTTTGTATATCTTCCATGTCCCTACTTAATCTTTCCTTTAGGGTTTTGAACATGTGAGATACATTTATAGTAACTATTTAAATGCTCTTATCAATGATTTATTTATTTATTTATTTTTTAGAGATGGGGTCCTGCTTGATTTGTCACTCAGGCTGGAATGCAGTGGTGCGATCCTTTCTCACTGCAGCCTCAGATTCCAGGCCTCAGGTGATTCTCCCACCGCGCCTCCTGAGCTAATGGGATTATAGGCATGAGCCCGTGTACCAGCATTATCTATTAATACATCTGTGTCATTTCTGGGTTGGTTTTGTGTTGCTGCTTCTCATATGGTTAAAGATTTTTCTTTTCCTGCTCCCTTGCATGCCTAGTACTTTTTGATCAGATGCTCAGACATTGTGAATTTTATCTTGTTGAATACTGAGCATTTTTGTGTTCCTGTAAATAAATTCTTGACCTTTGTTCTGGGATGAGGTTCGATTACTTGTAAACAGTTTGATTCTGATGGGTCTCGCATGTAACCTTTGTTAGGCAGAACCCGAGTAATTTTTAGTCTAGGGCTAATTTTGCTCCACCACTGAGGCAAATGTCTTCTGAGCATTATGTCCAAAGCCTTGTGAATTTCGAGGTTTTTCTCCGTGACTGGCAGGAAGAGGAAGTATCCTGGGCTCTGTGTGAGCTTTGAAGATTGTTCCCACTCATCTTTTTTTTTTTTTTTTTTTTTTT